>NW_024429233.1:0-49241 GCF_017639785.1 Mesocricetus auratus | reverse complement strand
GATTCAAAAATGCAAAGTCAGCTAAGCCACATATGAGTGAGTACATGCCATGTTTGTCTCTTTGTGACTGGGTTACCTCACTTAGGATGGTTTCTTGTATTGCCATTCATTTGCCTGCAAATTTCAAAAAATTTTTTACACTGCATAGTATGCCATAGTGTAAATAAATCACATTTTCTCTATCCACTCTTCATTTGATGGGCATCTAGGTTACTTCCAGGTTCTGGTTATTACAAATAATGATGCTATAAACATAGTTGAAGAGATGTCCTTATTGTATAAATGTGCATCTTTTGGGTTTATGCCTAAGAATGGAATTACTGGATCTTGTGGTAGACTGATTCCCATTTTCCTGAGGAATCACCATACTGACTTATTAAGTGGCTGTACTAGTCAGCACTCCAACAAGTAGTGAAGGAATGTTTCCCTCTCTCCATGTCCTCTCCAGCATAAAATTTCATTGGAGTTTTTGATGTTAGCCATTCTGACAGGCCTAAAATGGTATCTCAGAGTTGTTTTGATATGCATGTCTGTAACTTGTAGGGATGTTGAGGAGTTTCTCAAGTGTCTATAATCCATTTTAGACTCCTCTGAGAATTATCCATTTAGTTCTAAACTCCATTTTTTTATTGTATCCTTTGGTGTTTTGGACACTTGCTTCTTGAGTTCATTGTAAATTTTGGATATCATCCCTCTCTCAGATGTGGGGGTAGCGAGTATCTTTTCTCAATCTGTGGATTACCTTTTGGTCTTGGTGACTGTGTCCTTTGCCTTACAGAAGCTTCTCAGTCTCATGAAGTCCCACCTATCACTTTGATCTTAGTGTCTGTGTTACTGGAGTTATGTTCAGGAAGCAGTCTCCCGTACCAATTCATTCAAAGCTACCTTCTAACTTCTCTTCTAACAAATTCAGTGTGGCTGGATTTATGTTGATGTCTTTGATCCATTTGGATTTAAGTTTTGTGCATGGCAAGAGACATGGATCTAGCTTCAGTTTTCTACATGTCAACCTCTAGTTAAGCCAGGACCATTTACTAAAGATCCTTTCTATTTTCTATTGTAATTTTAGCCTCTTTGTCAAAGATTAGATGTTCAAAGGTGTGTGGATTGACATCAGGGTCTCTGTTTCAATTCTACTGGTCTACCTGTCTGTTTTTGTGCTAATACAAAGCTGTTTACAGGACTATAGCTCTATAGTAGAGCTTGAAGTCAGGGACGGAGATGCCTCCAGAAGTTCCTTTATTATTTTGGCTATCCTTGGTCTTTTGGTTTTCCATATAAAGTTGAGGATTTTCCTTTCATGGTCTGTGAAAAATTGTGATAGTATTTTGATACGAATTGCATTGAATCTGAAGATTGCATTTGGTATGATTGACAATTTTTCTATGTTGATCCTATCCAAGAGCATGGAACATCTTTCTGTTTTCTGGTGTCTTCTTTAATTTTTTTCTTTGAAGACTCAAATTTCTTGTGATACAGGTCTTTCAGTTGTTTGGTTTGCATTAAACCCAAAGGTATATTATGTTGCTTGTGGCTATTGCAAAGGACAATGTTTCTCTTAATTTCTCAGCACTTTCAACATCATTATATAGAAGGGCTGTAGAACTTCCATGGTAGAGTTTTTTGGTTCACTTATGTAAACTATTGGATCATCTGAAAATAGTGAAAATTTGACCTCTGCCTTTCCAATTTGTATCACCTTGATCTCCTTTTGTTGTCATATTGCTCTAGCTAGAACTTCAAGTTCTAGCCAGGTGGTGGTGGCGCATGCCTTTAATCCCAGCACTCGGGAGGCAGAGGCAGGCGGGTCTCTGTGAGTTTGAGGCTGGGGTGGACCCGATAGCCTCCAAAACAATACAGAGAAACCCTGTCTCGAAAAACCAAAAAAAAAAAAAAGAACTTCAAGTACAATATTTAAGAGATATGGGGAGAGTGAACAACCTTGTCTTGTTCCTGATTTTAGAAGAATCCCATTGAGTTTCTGTCCATTTATTTTGATCTTGGCTTTTGGTTTGCTGTATATAGCTTTTATTATGTTAAGGTATGATCCTGTTATCCTGCATCTCTCCAAGACCTTTATCATAAATGGGTGTTGGATTTTGTCAAAGGCATTTTCAGCATCTAATGAGATGATCATGTGATTTTTGTTTCTCAGCTTGTTTATGTTGTGGATGGCATTGATGGATTCTTGTTATGTTGAACCAACCGTGCATGACTGGGATGAAGCCTACTTGATCATGGTGGATGAGTTTTCTTATTTGGTCTTGGATCTGATTTGCCAGTATTTTACTGATTATTTTTGCACCAATGTTCATAATGGATATTGGTCTGAAGTTCTCTTTTGTAGTTGTGTCTTTGTCTGACTTGGGTATTAAGGTTATTGAAGCTTGTAAAAAGAGTTTGGAAAGACCCTTCTGCTTCTATTGCATGGAATATTTTGAGAAATTTGAGAAAAATTGGTATAAGCTGTTTTTGAATTTCTGGTATAATTCTACACCGAGGCCATCTGGCCCTGGGCTTTTTTTTGGGGGTGGGACTTTTCTTTTTTATTGTATTTTATTTTCCAGTTTAAATTTAGATAAGAAACGAGGTTGCTTCACAAGTCAGTTCCAGGTCCCTCTCCCATTCCCTCCCCTCCTCCCATGCCCTCCCCCCCAACCCCCCATATCCCCTCATTCCCCCAGGGAGTGGAACTTTTCATGACTGCTTCTATATCCTTATGGATTATCAGTCTATTTAAATTGATTACCTGTTCTTGATTTAATTTTGGCAAGTGATAGCTATTCAGAAAGTTTTCCATTTCCTTTAGATTTTCAAATTTTGTGGAGTACAGGTTTTCAAAGTATTACCTGATGTTTCTCTGGATTTCCTTGCCTTCCATTGTTATGTCCTCCTTTTCATTTCTGATTTTCTTAATGTGCATGTCCACACTACCATTTGGTAAGTTTGGATAAAGGTTTGTCTATCCTGTTGATTTTTTCAAAGGACCTACTTTTTGTTAAATTGTTTTGTATTGTTTTTCTAGTTTCTGCTTTATTGATTTCAGCCATCAATTTGATTATTTCCTGGCATTGACTCTGCCTGGGTCAGCTTGTTACTTTGTGTCCTAGAGCTTTCAGTTGTGCTGCTAATTCTCTAGTGTAACTATTCTCCAGTTTCTTCATGTGGGCAATTAATTCTATGATCTTCCCTCATAGCCTTGCTTTCAAAATGTCCCATAAGTTTGGTTATGTTGTGTCTTCATGCTCATTGAATTCTAGGAAGTCTTTAATTTCTGCTTTTATTTCTTCTTTGATCCAGGAATGGTATAATTGTGCACCATTCAATTTCCATGAGTTTGTAGGTTTTCTGCAATTTGTGTTGTTGTTGAATTCTAATTTTAGTGTATGGTAGGTCTGATAATGTGCATGGAGTTATTCCAATTGTTTTGTACCTGTTGAGGATTGATATGTTGCTAATTATGTGGTCTATTTTTGAGAAGGTTCCATGTAGCACTGAGAAGATGGTATATTCTTTTTTATTTGGACAGAATGTTGTATAGATGTCAGTTAATCCCAATTGGGTCACATCTTCTATTAATTCCTTTGCTTCATTTTTAAGTTTCTGTCTTTTATTCCCCCCTAATATTGATAGTGGGGTGTTGAAGTCTCCCACTATAAGTGTGTGGGGCTTTATATGTTATTTGAGTTTAAGTAGTACTTCTTTTATGAAGGTGGGTGCCTTTGTGTTTGGGGCATAGATGCTCAGAATTTAAAATTCTTCTTGGTGGATTTCCCCTGTGATGAGTATTAACTCCTTTATCGCTTTGATTGATTTTATTTTAAACTATAATTTGTTAGATATTAGGATTGCTACCGTTGCTTGTTTCTTGGTTCCATTTGTTTGTAAAATCTTTTCCCATCCTTAACTCTGAGGTGATGTCTGTCTTTGAGGCTAAGTTGTGTTTCATGTATGCAGCTGAAAAATGGGTTCTGACTTCAAATCTGTTCTGCTAGCCTGTGTCTTATTATAGGCGAATTAAGGCCATTAATATTGAGGAATATTAATGACTATTGATTGTTCATTGAAGCTTGTTTTGGAATTGTTTATTGTGGTGGAATTATATGTGGATTTCCATCGCTTTGGGGGGCTGTTTATAAGGTGGGTTTTTCTTGTTGGAATTAACATCATTGGGTTGGGGTTTTTTCCAGAACTTTCTGTAGGGCTGGGATAGTGAATATGTGTATTGTATAAATCTAGTTTTGTCATAGAATATCTTCTTTTCTATATCTATAGTGAGTGAAATCTTTACTTGGTATAGAGGTCTAGGCTGGCATCCATGGTATCTTAGTGTTGGTAGACTATCTATCCAGAACCTTCTGGCTTTCAGAGTTTCCATGGAGAAGTTAGTGTGATTTTGATAGTTTTGCCTTTGTATGTTATTTGGCCCATTTCCTTTGCTGCTCTTAATATTGTTCCTTTATTCTGTCTGTTTAGAGTCTTGATTATTATGTGATGAAGGGACTTCCTTTTGTGGTCCACTCTATTGGGTGTTCTGTTGGCTGCTTGTACTTCCCTTGGCATGCCACTCTTTAGGTTGGGAAAGTTTTTTTTTCTATGATTATGTTGAATATATTTTCTGCCCCTTTGAGTTACATTTCTTCACCTTCTACTATACCTATTATTCTTAGGTTTTGTCTTTACATAGTGTTCCATATTTCCTGGATATTTTCTGTTAGAGATTTGTTGGTCTTAAGATTTTCTTTGGTTGATTATTCTATTTCCCTTAGTGTATCTTCAATACCTGAGATTCTGTCTTACATCTCTTTCATCCTGTTGCCTATGCATGTATCTGTAATACCTGACTGTTTGCTCAGCTTTTCTATTTCCAGCATTCCTTCAGACTCTGTTTTTTATTGTCTCTATTTCAACTTTCCACCCTTGCATTATTTGAATTGTTTCTTACAATTTTTGCTTTGTTTTTCCTCTCTTTCTTGTATTTGTTGGATTTTTTGGTTTGTTTCTTCTTCCATTTCTTTAAGGGATTTTCTCATATACTCTTTGAGGGCCTCTAGCATTTGTATGAAGTTGTTTTAAGGTCTTTCTCATTTCCTTCATCTGCAATGGGCTGTTCAAGTCTTGCAGTGCAGAGTCTCTAGTCTCTCATGGTGACATATTTGTTTTTCTGTTGCTGGGTGTGTTTTTATGTTGTCTCTTGCCCATCATTTCCTCATGTGTGTATACTAGGAGTCTATTCTTCTCCTGGTGGGTACATGATCATAGTTCATTTCCAGCCTGTGGGAGGAGGCCCAGTGCCCTGGTAGCTTTCCTCTTGTGTGTATGGAGGCCAGCCTAGTATCAGGGCCTTGGCAATGCTGGATAGGATGGACCCTCACCTGTCCCATGAGTGGAGAATGGGAGTTGGACTCTGGCATTCTCTGGGTGGGCTGTGGAGCTGCAGTACCCTGACCTTGGCTACTTGTGCTAACATTACTGGAAGACAAACTGTAAAAAGGCCCAAGCTTTTCTAGCCCCATGAGTGGAGAAAGGGATTATGGTGTTGGCAGTCTCTGGGTGGGCAGAACCCAGGTCTCAGGTGGTTCTACTCAGGGAAACTGAAGGCAGGCTTGGAACAGTCCCAAGCTTACCTTGCCTGTCCAGTGGGTGATTAATGGGACTTGGAATCTGGCAGTCTCTGGGCAGGCTGAATCTCTTCGGGCTGGGATCCACCTTGAGCAGTACCCATGTCTCAGGTGTTTCTGCTCAGGGCACCAAATTTTAGGCTCACCTTGCCTGTACTGTGGGTGGAGAATAAGACTTGGATGCTGGCAGTCTCTGGGCAGGCTTGCTCCTGCCAGGATGGGAGGTGAAGTGTGCCGTATCCTGACCTCAGCTAGATGCATGCAGATCAATGGAAGCAAACCCTACTTTACAAAAAATATTCAGTCATAGAATGATTTTAATCACTAAATTAATCTATATTTTTAGTTTCTTATTTATATAAGATCCACTTAAATTAGTTTTTTCATTGGGTCATACATTTAAACATGACACAAAACAAAAATCATCAAAGACATGCACTTGATTATAAACTATATCTCAAAAAGAAATAGAACAAAAATTCAGCTAACTGACATCTTCACATCTTCCATGAAGATTGAAAGTTAAAACTGCTTCTGCAAAGATGCAGTTTAGTTAAAGGAGCTAGACATTATAAGCATTTTAAAATTACCAAAAAAGTACTTTGAAAAATGAGAAACTGTCCAGTGTAACATAGCACTTACTGTGTCTATTCAGACACTGATACTAACAATGGGGATTTTTCTTCTGAAATCTTGATTGTCCATATATTGCTACCTGCTGTGTGAATATAACTTAGAGAAAACTGCCTGAATAACTATTCCATCCAAACTGAGTAAAAAGCCACAAAAATATTAAAAATAGCATCCACTTCCTAAATTAGCATTCCTTGAGCAGTTACAGTTTTGCTGATCATCATGATGCTCTTCCTCAATACAGGGAACATGGATACACACATTCTAGCCTACATTTTGTTATTGCTGTATATTTTCTTTTACTGTGAAATAGAATTGAAAATACTCATGACAAGATTGGAACACCAGGAGAATCTCAATGTCTGTAACTCTCTACTGCCTATAAAATGATTGAACTTCTCTGTGCTACAGTTAGTTTATTATGTAAATTAACATATTTAGCGGATTAGAAATATCAGTAAATAAAATGGATATAAATGCTTTTATACATGATTTGGTCCATATATATATTCCATAAAAAGAATTCTAAAGTAAATTAGAATATCATATTTAGAATAAGTTGTTCAATATCTTCAAAAATTCCAAGTAAGTAATAATTAAAACATACTAGTTCATACAAAATGCTCCTTGGAGTACCACCAATTACGATCATTTTGTACCTCTTAAGAATGAGAGTAGGCCAGGCATTGGTGGCACACACCTTTAATCCAAGCACTCAGGGGGCAGAGGCATACGAATCTCGTTGAGTTCGAGACCAGCTTGGTCTACTGAGCAAGTTCCAGGACAGGCTCCAAAACAATGCAGAGAAACCTTGTCTTGAAAAACCAAAAGAAAATAAAGAAATGAGGGTAAACTCCATAGCTGACCTGCCTGGTATAGATACATTTGAAGCCATATGGTCTAGATTATTTATCTTAGCCAGGAAATGGTATTTTACAAAGGCAACACACACACACACACACACACACACACACAAATCAGTATGGTCTAATATATTTTCCTTCATCTGACTGACAACTGTATTAAATTCATTTTAGATTTGATTCCTACACTTAGAACCTCATGTTTGTTGGCTCAGCAAATTAAAAGTTCAGTAATTAAATGATTCCTGATGTAAAAAATATTTTCAGTTATAAAATAACATGAGCAAGGAATGTATCTTTTGCATTGGTAGGAGATCTCTTTGGGTATTTTCAGGTTAATTTGTCTCTGGCCTCTGTCTAAATAACCACACACTTTCTCTCTTTTCTGGAACACAAACAAGAGGAAAATCATATCCTTGACCCTGTGCTGCCTCTAAATCATCTTAATGAACTGTGACATCTTTTCTGTATCCTGCACAGCTGAAGATGCTAATATGGAAATAGAGGAGGTGTCATGTGCCCTACAATGCTAATGGAGTGGAGAGAACCATGTACACTTCTGGAGAATGAAATGAAATACAACAAAATATACAACAATATCACCATATTTGTAATAATCTGTGCATAGACTTGATTAGTACAGAGTCTTCATTATTAAAGCAATGTGTTGTATAAGAAAAACATTTAACTCAACAAATTTGCAATGAAGCAGTCCTATTGTTCTAAGCACTCTATCATAGAACTACGAGAGTTGGACACGACAGAAAAATCAAGACTGAAAATATGTTAGTACAAAATTGTTTGCCTTGGTAATTAAGAATGAAGTTATAAACTTTTCAGCACACTGTCTCCAAAATACTCTTTCATACAATAAGACTGTATCCACAGTGTTTCCTAACTTCAGTGTAGGATCATGTGATGAAACTAAGTACAGGGTTGGTGCTGTATGTGCTAATTTCAGATACTTGATGAACACAACAATTGCTCAGAATAGTGAAGTGGATGAAGCAACAAGTCTTGGCTGCATTCATCCTTGCTGAGGATGATGATACTCTATTATAATTAATTGCTTACCCACCCATTGCCCAAGTGAAGTCGGTTTCAGGGGAAGCACGGTAGTTTCTCTTTATATCACTAATACTAAACCCATATCCAAACCTCCAGTAATGAATTTAATGTCCCATTGTTAAGTAACTGGAGACAAAACAAACAAATTAACAAACAAACAAGCCAAAGCAGATAAGTATTAATATAACCTTCCCAAGATGAGGTCAAGTATCTCTATAAAGATGTATACACTATGTGCCACCCCGTATCCACTGCATATTCATTGCTATTTTGTCATATTCTTGCAAAGGTTAGTGAGATGGATTGATATTTCACACAATACTATATTTTTCTGACCAATCTATTCTGTGAACTTCATATCTGTTTACATGATAAACAGAGAGGTACTTCCAAAATTTCATCTGCTTTACATGCTCCATTTTTCCCTTTATTCATTGAATTTCCAGTTTTAAGGTTTCAATAAGTTAATTACTGATTCTGTTGTTTTGATGTAAATACACATTTTCAAAGAGAATCAAAATGCTTTGGTTATTTTAATGCTACATTTTCAAATTTTACATGAGTTTTAAATTCAGAGTTGATTATCTTTTGGGTATACAAGCTAGAAGTCTTAACTATCTTCCCTGCCTAACTATCTGCTTACATTTTTTTCTTTCAAATGTCTTCATTCACAAGGAAAAATATAGATACTGCTTAATGACTTTTACTGCCAACAGTTTCAGAAGAAGAGATAAATAGAATATGTGGAAACCTATGATTCTTTTATTTTCTTAAGCTAATGTTTACCACCATGATAATTTTTAATCAAAATATTCAGAGTCATTTAAATAACTAGAAAATCCCTCAGAAAGCAGTTCTCTTCCAGACTGCCACACCAATTCTCATTCTCTTTATCCCTCAATAATTCCCATTGACTGAGAATTTAATACCTAGAGAAGCATTTGGTTAATGCATATAGAACTATGCTATAATTTATTTTCCCTGGAAGTTTCTCTTTTTTCATGATGAAGGGGAATGATGTGGATATATTATTTACTTCCCGTGATGTTGTGATGAAACTCTGATGCGAAGCAAATAATGGAAAGAAGGTAAGGTCTAACAACACAGGGAAGTCATAACCAGCAGGAGCTACATGAAGCTGGTCATATTACAGGTCCTGGAAGAAATCAGGTCAGCTAAAACATGGTTTTTCTAGTTTCAAGACCTGCCATTCTTATTAGAATGGTAGTCAAGTCTCCAACACCAACAGGAGTTTATATGCATTTCTCTGTGTTTCAGCCAAATTCTGCCTGTTGGTGTTGGTGCTGTCTTCCTTGGTGTATATACATTTTTAACAATTATGTCTTCTTAATTGGCTCATTTATCATGCATTGCATGTTTTTATCTCTATAACTTTTAGACAGTTTATAAACAGTTTATTTCCTCTCTCAAATTATTATTGTCATTGTAGTAAAGCTTTAACTTCAGTGTACTTTGATGTGAAATAGCAAGATGAGTACTGTGTTCATAAAAATCTTTGACATGCCTGTTCATTTTGGAAGTTAAAACAATTTGTTTTATAGACAGCCTTTAATTTTTTTACTGTTTTTTAAAATTTTTATTTAAATTAGGAACATGAATGCTTCACATGTCAATCCCAGTTCCCTCTCCCACCCCTCTTCCCTATTCCCTCCCTCAGGCCCCTCAGCTCCCTACACAATCCCAACTCCCCACATCATTCCCCAAGGAGGGTAAGGCCCTCCTTTGGGGATCTCCAAAGTCTGTCTTTTCATCCAGGACCGGACCTAGGCCCTTCCCCATGTGTCCAGGCTAAGAGAGCATCCCTCTATTTGGAATGGGCTCCCAAAGATTATTCATAAACCATAATAAACAGTGATTTCTGTGGCCTCCTCACTGAGACTACATTCATGGAGTCTGGATCAGTCCCCTGTTGGCCTCTCAGGCATCAGTGATAGCCTTTCAATTTTAACTAACAGCCTTTTTCTTGTTAAGTGTCAAAAATTCCCTGTTTACAATGAGCTGTCAGAGGACAGGATTATGTCTAGCACATGAGACTCTGTAGACACCCAGTGTGTGAAACTGGCTCAGAGATACTTTAGAGGAGTTGCTGATCAATGCCCAAAACAAATGGTATCAGTTGCTTAAATTCAAACTTTTATTTGCCAGTTTATGACTATTAACATTTATTCTACAATGTCCTGTTTTTTAATTTGCAAGAAGTAGATATTTTCATGATAATTTTTACCTTGTGGAAGTTCACTGTCTAGACTATAGCAAGTGTGTGATAAGTTTCATGGGTGACTAGAAACACATTCTGCATCTACAACCTCATCTTGCTTCATCTGCATCACAAAGCCTGATACCTAATGAATACCCATGTTTTCCTATGTTAGAGAAATACAAAGTGAAACATATGGTTGAATAAACACACACTCCATGTGAACTTTCAATATTGTGTTAGCAAGAACTCAAATGTATTGCTTCTGACAAATATAGCCATAAAGGGAAAACAAGATTCAGGATCTGTATTAGTTACGTTTCTTCTGGTGAGATCACAAATGACTTACGTAATGGGATATACATCTTGAATTACTTTTGGCTACAGAGGGATAAGAGTACATCCAGTTGGACACGAATGACAGCAGGCATGGTAGCAGAATGGGAAGCTGAGAATTAGCTGCTTCCAAGGTAGAGAGAGCATCCTGGAACTGGCACAGTTCTTTCATGTCTTAAGGCCTGTCTCCAGTAACACAATTTTGTCCTTCAAATCTGAAACAACTAAAGCTTCCCAAGGAGCACCATCAACTGGGATGTTCAACTATCTTAACCTATGGGGGCATTCTCATTCCAAACCTTACAGGGTCTTAGGAAGCAAAAGAATGAAATAGCTAAGTGGAAAGTTGGATGTATGGCAGTGGTGTGACTTCTTTAATAGCCAAACACTCCAGAATGCGTGGAAACTTGAGGCAGAGAGACAGCACAGCATAGAGCAGGGCATGCCCAGAATATCATTAAGTGTAATTTTGAGAATCACCTGATAGGAATGTTCCATTCTGAAAGAGGGAACATGAGAAGAAGGATACTGAAATCACCCTGGTTTTAAGGTAACCTGGAACATACCTGTGAGGGACAAGAAGCATTTGGATGCACTGATCTTTCTAGATGTGTAAAGACATGTCACCTGCACCATTACAAATATAGAAATATCTTTCGAAAATGTAACAGAAAAAATTACAAGAGTAGATATTGCATTGCTTTACTAGATATTAAAAGAAAAAAGTTTGCTGTATTGTATTTTTGACAAAGATGAACAGTATGGGCTCATGCCCATAAGTGGAAGTAATGCAAAACTTTTATTATTAGTAATGTCATGAAAGATGTCTATGCATCTTTTCTTTACATTCTCTTCAGTGCTTACTCACTAGTTGCTCAATAACACATCAGTAATTTCATAAGTTTACATAAAATTTAAAAATTTATTCAGTCATTCCTCTAATGTATTTTGATGAAATATAATTGCATTATAATACTTTATAAAGTTTTGCTTTAGTCACTAAATTCTTACTGGTATCCACAATGTTCACCCATGCAACTTTCACTGTGGATTTATACTCAGGTCGTGATGCAATTTTTGGCAAGGGAAATTCATAGAGAAGTCCACTGAGAATTCTTCTGCATTCACTATAAAACTCAACCTACTGCTCCTCTCCCTTATCTCTAGATGATCCATTCTTGGATGCCATGAGTAGATAACAACTATGAATCTGGTGTCACCATAGTTCTTGAGCTACAAATATAACTGTTCTTAGATCACTGAATGTATTGAAAAGGGCTCAAAGTCTGATATAAGTCACACTGGAAAAAACACAACTGGGAATCCTGAGGAGAAAGAAGATTATAAGCTATGCCCATGGCTACAGAGACAATCTATCCTGGGGTAGAGTCTGTAGTTTTAACTGGCATTACTTCTGTCCATGCGGAAATATGTTTGTCCTTCCAATCTGTAGAATAAACTTCAACAAGAGGTGTAGTTGAAAGTTCACCAACTGAGTTTTGGAATGTATACCTCAGATAACAACCACTAAATACCAGCTGTAATTCAAAAATATAAGACATGATTTCTTCTTTGGAAAGTTGATATTTCTATTGGTAAAAGCCAAATTATGAGCATAATATCTATCCATAATAGTAAATATGCATTGAATTTTTAGAATGATAATTTTCATAAATAAATAGTATGATTGATGAAAAACAGCCCATGTTCACTAAGCATAGTCATCATCAAGTGAGTGTTGAGTCTTGGATGAGGTTTGCAAACACAAAGAAATCTCATTAAGTAGAGGTCTGTGAAAACTCATAACTACAGAAAACATAGGAGCAAAAATTAAAAAGTGGTGAATGATAATGTTTGTTTATACTGAGCATAATTAGAGGAACATTTTGAAAAGACTGGTATGTAAATAATGAGAACAGCTGCAGGAAGCATTGGAGAAGACTATCATCTGGGTGGAAAGCACAGTGTTATTGAAGAAATAGTCTCAGTGAGCAATCTTGAAATGATTTCATTAAACTTTTGTTTTCTGTCACTTGGAAACATAAACACAGGTACAGAGAAAGATACTGAAAAGGAGTATGTGTGTGTGAGAGAGAGAGACAGAGAATTTGTGTGAGAAAGAGAGAGACACACACACAGAGAGATAGATAGAGAGAGAGAGAGAGAGAGAGAGAGAGAGAGAGAGAGAGAGAGAGAGAGAGAGAGAGAGATTTCTAGCTGTCAATAACATAGTTAGCACACAGGGCCATTTACACAAGGAGGGGAAAATAGTACAAAGTTAAGACTGCCTCAAATTAAAAAAACACATATAGATATGTTGATGACGACTTTAAAATTCCTTCTGGTGAGTGAGGTTTGTAGCCTCAGTTTTCTTTTTCTTTTTTTCCTTCTTTTAATTTAAGTTAAAAAACAAGCTTGTTTTACATGTCTATCCCAGTTTCCTCTCTCTCTCCTCTTCCCCTGGCCCCCATCAGCCCCCTATCCCATCACCAGACTTCTAAAATATCCTACAAAAGACAAAAACCTCTACTCATACCTTATAAGGTCAGAATAATGAAGAAGGAAGCGAAATTCTTTCTTCCAAGATCCAAGCTGGATGGAAAATGAAACTGTCTGTAGGGCTCCTCCATGTTTCTTCCTTTGTTTTCCTGCTGCTGTTCATAACAGGAGAAATTATTTAACTGCTCAAATTGTGACGTTTTTCATCAAAATGCATTTTTGGGAAAGAAAAAGTAAAAGCTTTCTGGAAAGGAGATAATAGAATTAATGTGGAGTTGAGTTTTCATTCATGAAATTCTAGAATTCAACTCCCCGCATCTACCATCTCACTGGCAAGATGGACCTTTTCTTCCATTCACCTAATTTATATCCATAAACTCTTAAGTAGAAACTGTTGTCTATCTCAAAGGGAAAGATCCTTGAGTCTGTCTCTCTGCATATCTTCAACCTTTTCCTTAACAGCTGAAACAGCCAGCAAGGATTTGCTTCTCAGATCCAGCTATAAGTATTAAACAGTGACTGCTATTCTGATCTGTTTCACTAAACATTACAGTGACTTGACAACTTTCAGGGAGGTTTGCAAATGTTACTAAAGAATCCATTACACTTCATCTCTAATAGAAATGCAAAATGCTAGTACTTGACTTCCACTCCCAACTTTTCTGTGTGTTCCTTTGCATCCAAGTATACATCTGCTCAAGTATATAATCTTTTGCATATAAAAGATAATTTTTACAAAAGTGGCACCCCCATTAGTATAAACATCATGTTAGAAAAGTGGCACATGGGACTAAAGGCATGTCTCAGTAGGGTAGATACTGCACCATGTTCAATCATACCACCAAATGATACTAATGAGCATTTTACATTAACTTATTACCATGTTGTACATGTTACCATGAACTTGGGAGCTATTCGCTGATACTATTTGTGTTTTATGTGTCAATAGAAATACAGATACTTTTCCATTACCAAATTCTGACAATATGTATTAATACCTTTTCAGGTACTGCCCACCATATCAGTGCATGTGTACCTGCTGAAATCATCAAGAAAGGCTTGAGAATGCAAGTAACATGCTAAGATGCAGCTTGTAATATGAATCCTTTAGGAATTTTTCCTGAGCAGAATAAATTATTGTATCTAATTTTAGCTCATTTCTTGAGTTGAAATTATATAATTTATGTATAAAAATCACCCCAGTGGATGGTAAAATTTTTATAACATGTCTGTCTTCTTTTCCTTCTCTTCTACTCCCTCTTCTTCTCCCTTTCTTTCTCCATGAAAAATTTGCCAAGCATGTCACAGTGTTCACCTTTTTATAAAAAATGGTTTTAGACATAATTGAGTTTTATCTGAAGTACCTCCTACCATTCTGTGGCTCTGGGGTACTTGCAAGCTGGGGTGGTGTCTGAGGGTGTTATAATACACTGTAGATGATGATATGACTGGAAACACTCTGACTCTCAGAGAATTAAGCTAGTGAAAATGCTTTTCAGATAATTGTAAACATGCTTTAACTAAAGAAGATTAACTATGACTCAAAGGATGTGCATTACTTATGGACATGTGTACTTTAGTCACTGCAAATTATCAGGGCTGTTTCAGACACCATATGGAAATTTTCCATGAAGATGGTCTTCCTCTTAGGTTACAAAAATGACAGTGGTAAAATTACTATTTTCCGTGGTAGAAAATCTCATCATCTTTTCTGTGTTACATATGTGAGTCTTACAGTAACTTCGATATTTTCTAACATTAATTATGCTTATTTATTTCACATAGAGTTGTTTCCCATGCAAACTACCTCTTAATATTATATAAATAAAACAAAATGTTTACCTTTTTGTTGGCTTTTAGTTTTTTTAAATATTACTGTTAGTTCATTGAAATTCCCATAATGTCTTTAATCACATTATTCCCCAATTGTACAACTACTTCCTCCCAACTTCATGTCATCTCTTTTTATTAAATAACACACAGAGTCTAAATTATTCTGCTATTATACCACTAGGTGTGTGATCTTCCAATGGAACATGGCCATACCCTTAAAGAAAATTGCTACTTCTTCCCCAAGAAGTTGCTAAATGTCCATGGTGCTTCAGTTAGTGTTGGATGCCGATGAACTTCTTCACCCCCTTGCTGGAAGACTGACTGGGTTCGTCTTGAGTGATTATTACATAGACATTAGTTGCAGTGAATTAATGATTAGAGTAGCCTTTCAGACCCAGAAGACACTTTTTGCTCTGGTCTTCCTGACTTCTGTCTTCTTGATCTTCCCCCATTTCCTCCACAATGATCCCTGAGCCTTTGTGTTCTGTGGTGATGATGTTCATTTTTCTGCCAGATGTACAGTACTAACGATGTCCTTCTGCCTGTAGATATAAGCAGTGTGTCACTGACTACACGCATAAAAGCTAATCATTGCAGTTCACAGGGATCACAGCTTGCTTCAGACTTTGATGACTTTGTCCACCAGCAGCCTGCATGGTGCCTTCCAAAGCTATGAAAGCTAAAAAGCATGTAGAGCTTTCTGATAATTAACATCTTGATTTATACATATTCTATAACAATGGGTGTGGTGTGAAGATTATTCAAACAAAAGAAAAGAAAGGCTGATGAAGATAGGAAGTGTGGAGATTCCTCATACACAGTTGGAGTGAGTGCACCTTGGACTTGGTCCTCAAAATCAGGTGGCAGTTAATCAGAAAATTAGGAACAGATCTAACATATGACTCAACTGTGGTACTCCTAGATGTACCCAGGGATTCTACTTCCAAACATAGACATGTATTCTCATTGTTGTTTATAGCTACTCTATTCACAGTGTATACTCTTCTGCTCCCACATGATTGAGAAATACCCATCATTCTACCCTGCCTGCTCAAAAAGTCTCCAAACAAAGAAAAGGCATGAAAATCCCACGTCTACATTCTTGGCAGCTAATGGCCAACAGCTCAAGTCCTGACCTAAGTGTTGAGCTTTTGACAATACTTAGGCACAAACCTAGCTTGTGGTGGACACATCATTTATCCTTACTTACAACCTATAAAATGTCCTTGCTTTAGTTCAGGTGTGAGACTTCTTTGGCCTAGATCTCTGCAACCAGAGAACCAGCCTGTGACTTGCTTTGTTAAATATACCTGTAGTTATACTTTTTCAATTCTGCATAATCTGGCTTACTAATTAGCAGAGGAACTTATTATCTGGAGTGGTGGTGGCAGAAAAACCTATTATCTTAGTTCAGAAACCCAGGAGGAGTTGAGGACCAGCCCAGTGGTCTTGTCCTCTAAGTGTATGTGGTGTTGTTCCTCTTTCTTTATCTTTCTCTCAGCCAAATTCAATTAACTTTAGACAAAGGGTAAGGAGGCTACACAGACACTTCCTCAAAAGACATCTGATATCTATTTTGAATCCAGTATCAGTGCTGTTCTGCAGCAGAGGCAGTATTTGTTCAGGGAGCCTTTAGGATCAGAGTCATTCTTTCTACAAAGCTACTGCACTCCTGTTGCTTTAGCCCAGTCTATGTTGGGACATGCATCAGTTTTTGGTTACCACTGAGATATCTGCTGTGAATTGGGGCTGGTTTTTTTATATATGTTTATTTTTTTTAAATTTTATTTTCCAGTTTAAATTTAGATAAGAATCAAGGTTGCTTCACAAGTCAGTTCCAGGTCCCTCTGCCATTCCCTCCCTTCCTCCCGTGCCCTCCCCTCCCCCCCCCGTTATCCTCTCATTCCTCCAGGGAGGGTGAGGCCCTCCATGGGGGTGTCCATAGTGTGTCATTTCATATAGGGCAGGGCCTAGACCCTTTCCCAAGAGTTCTGGGTGAGAGTGCACCTCACATTGTTCTATTGGAGTCCAAAGTCTGTGTGTAAACTTGGGATGGGTACTGATCTGCTGCCCAAGGCTCAATAGATTCCCTAGGCCTCTTCACTGACACCCAGATTCAGGGGGTCTTGATCAGTCCCATGCTGGCTTCCCAGGCTAATGCCTGGGATTCAAGAGTTAACCTTTGTCTGGTCAGCTGTTTCTGGGGGTTAAACCAGCCCAGTCTTAATCCCTTTGATCATCAGTCCTCCCTCTCTGTTACTGGCTTTCTTGAGTTCAGCTCAGTACTTAACCAAGGGAGTCTGCCTCTTCTTCGATCAGCCACTAAATAAAGTTTCTGTTTCTCAGACTCTCTGGCCATAGAATTGTAGGCTGGCACTCCCCAGATCTATGTCTAAAATCCATATATGAGAGAGTACATGCCATGTTTCTCTTTTTGTGACTGGGTTACCTCACTCAGGATGGTTTCTTCTAGTGTCATCCATTTGCCTGCGAATCTCATGATTCCATTATTTTTTTCTGCTGAATAGTACTCCATTGTGTAGATGTACCACATTTTCTCTATCCACTCTTCAGGTGAGGGACATCTAGGTTGCTTCCACGTTCTGGCAATTAAAAATAAAGCTGCTATGAACATAGTGGAACAGACCTCTTTGTTGTATGAATGGGCATCTTTTGGATATATGCCTAAGAGTGGAGTTGCTGGGTCTTGTGGTAGGTTTATTCCCATTTTTCTGAGGAATCTCCACACTGATTTCCATAGTGACTGAACCAGTTGGCACTCCCACCAGCAATGGAGGAGTGTCCCCCTTTCACCACATCCTCTCCAGCATAAATTGTCATTGGTGTTTTTGATTTTAGCCATTCTGACAGGGGTGAGATGGTATCTTAGAGTTGTTTTGATTTGCATTTCCCGGATGGCTAAGGATGTTGAGCACTTTCTCAAGTGCCTCTCAGCCATTTTAGACTCCTCTATTGAAAACTCTCTATTTAGTTCTGCAGCCCACTTTTTAATAGGGTCCTTTGGTGTTTTGGAGACTTGCTTCTTGAGTTCTTTGTACATTTTGGAGATCAACCCTCTGTCAGATGTGGGATTAGTGAATATTTTTTCCCATTCTGTGGGCTGCCTTTTTGTCTTGCTGACTGTGTCCTTTGCCTTACAGAAGCTTCTCAGTTTCAGTAGGTCCCATTTATTAATTGTTGATCTTACTGCCTATGCTACTGGTGTTATGTTCAGGAAGCTGTCTCCTGTACCAATTCGTTCAAGGGTACCACCCACTTTCTCTTCTAAGAGGTTCAGTGTGGCTGGATTTATGTTGAGGTCTTTGATCCATTTGGACTTAAGTTTTGTGCATGGCGATAGACATGGATCGATCTGCATTCTTCTGCATGCCAGTCTCCAATTATGCCAGCACCATTTGTTGAAGATGCTTTCTTTATTCCATTGTATATTTTTAGCTTCTTTGTCAAAGATCAGATGTTCGTACGTGTGTGGGTTAATACCCGGGTTTTCAATTCGATTCCATTGGTCTACCTGTCTATTTTTGTGCCAATACCAAGCTGTTTTCAGGATTATAGCTCTATAATAGAGCTTGAGGTCAGGGATGGTGATGCCTCCGGACGTTGCCTTGTTGAACAGGGTTGTTTTGGCTATCCTGGGTCTTTTGTTTTTCCATACAAAATTGATTATTGTTCTTTCAAGGTCTGTGAAGAACTGTGCTGGGATTTTAATGGGGATTGCATTGAATCTGTAGATTGCTTTTGGCAGGATTGCCATTTTTACTACATTGATCCTACCTATCCATGAGCATGAGAGATCTTTCCATTTTCTGAGGGCTTCTTTAATTTCTTTCTTTAAAGATTCAAAGTTCTTACGATACAGGTTTTTCACTTGTTTGCTTAGCGTTACCCCAAGGTATTTTATGTTGTTTGTGGCAATTGTAAAGGGTGATGTTTCTCTGATTTCTCTTTCAGCCCTTTGCATCTTATCAGACCACCATGCTTTAAAATTAGAATTCAACAACAACACAAATTGCAGAAAACCTACGAACTCATGGAAATTGAATAATGCTCAACTGCACCATCCCTGGGTCAAAGAGGAAATAAAAAAAGAAATTAAAGACTTCCTCGAATTCAATGAGAATGAAGACACAACATACCCAAACCTATGGGACACTTTGAAAGCAGTGCTACGGGGGAAGTTCATAGCGCTAAATGCTCACATGAAGAAACAGGAGAACAGTTATACCAGAGAATTAACATCACAGCTGAAAGCTCTAGAACACAAAGAAGCACACTCCCCCAGGAGGAGTAGACGCCAGGAAATAATCAAATTGAGGGCTGAAATCAATAAAGTAGAAACCAGGAAAACAATACAAAGAATCAACACAACGAAGAGTTGGTTCTTTGAGAAAATCACCAAGATAGACAAACCTTTGTCCAAACTTACCAAACAGCAGAGAGTGAACACGCAAATTAACAAAATTAGAAATGAAAAGGGGGACATAACAACAGACTCTGAGGAAATCCAGAGAATCATTAGGTCATACTTTGAAAACCTGTACTCCACAAAATTCGAAAATTTAAAGGAAATGGATGACTTCCTGGACAGCTATCAATTGCCAAAACTAAATCAAGAACAGATAAGCAATTTAAATAGACCTATAACCCCTATGGAAATAGAAGCTCTCATCAAAAGTCTCCCAACCAAAAAAAGCCCAGGTCCAGATGGCCTCAGTGCAGAATTCTACCAGAAATTCAAAGAACAGCTTATACCAATTCTTCTCAAAGTGTTCCACCCAATAGAAGCAGAAGGGTCTTTGCCAAACTCTTTCTATGAGGCTTCAATAACCTTGATCCCCAAGCCACACAAAGATACAACTAAGAAAGAGAACTTCAGACCAATATCCGTCATGAACATTGATGCAAAAATACTCAATAAAATACTGGCAAATCGGATCCAAGGACACATCAAAACAATCATTCACCACGATCAAGTAGGTTTCATCCCAGGAATGCAGGGATGGTTCAACATACGAAAATCCATCAACGTAATCCACCATATAAACAAGCTGTAAAACAAAAATCACATGATCATCTCACTAGATGCTGAAAAAGCCTTTGACAAAATCCAACACCCCTTCATGATAAAGGTCTTGGAGAGATCTGGGATAACAGGGACATACTTAAACATAATAAAAGCTATATACAGTAAACCAACAGCCAACATCAAACTAAATGGACAGAAACTCAACGCAATTCCTCTAAAATCAGGAACAAAACAAGGCTGTCCACTCTCTCCATACCTTTTCAACATGGTACTTGAAGTCCTAGCTATTGCCATACGACAACAAAGGGGGATCAAGGGGATACAAATTGTGAAGGAAGAGGTCAAACATTCACTGTTTGCAAACGATATGATAGTTTACATCAATGACCCAAAGAACTCTACCAGGGAACTCTTACAGCTGATTAACACCTTCAGCAAAGTGCAGGCTACAAGATCAACTCAAGAAAATCAGTAGCCCTACTATATATATGTTTATTTTATATTATTTTTTTAAATTTAAATTTAAATTACAAATAAGGTTGCTTCACATATCAATTCCAGGTCCCTCTCTGTTTCCCTCCCCTCCTCCGGTGCCCTCCCACCTACCCCCAATACACCCTCATTTCCCCAGGGAGGGTGAGGCCCTCCATGGGGGTGTCCATCATCTGTCATTTCATCCACAGCAAGGCCTAGACTCTCCCCCAAGAGTTCAGGTTGAGAGTGCATCTCTCCTCGTTGTATGGGAATCCAAAGTCCATTTGTACACCAGAGATAAGTACTGATCTACTACCCAAGGCTCAATAGATTACCTAGGCCTCCTCACTGACACCCACATTCAGTGGGTCTTGATCAGTCCCATGCTGGATTCCCAGGCATCAGTCTGGTATTAAAGAGATAACCCTCGTCAGTTCAGCTGTTTCTGTGGATTTAAACCAGCCCAGTCTTAATCCCTTTGGTCATCAGTGCTCCCTCTCTGTCACTGGATTTTTTAGTTCAGCTCAGTGCTTAGCAGTGGGAGTCTGCCATTGCTTCGATCAGCCACTGAATGAGGGTTCTGTTTCCCAGAATCTCTGGCCATGGGATTGTAGGCTGGCATTCCCCAGATCTATGTTTTACACCATATGTCCCAAACTCCTGTTTTTTTTTTGTTCTGTAGCATGGCCTCAGTACATGCCAGATAAACAGTCAAAATGGCCACCAGAATGGCATTTTAATATCCTCCGTGATCGCCGGGCATTGGTGGCACACGCCTTTAATCCCAGCACTCGGGAGGCAGAGGCAGGTGGATCACTGTGAGTTCGAGACCAGCCTGGTCTACTGAGTTTGTTCCAGGACAGCCTCCAAAGCCACAGAGAAACCCTGTCTCAAAAAAACAAAAAAAATCCTCCATGATCCTGAGAATTTCTGTCAGTGTGTGAAATGTGGTCTGGATTTGGGTTCTGTGACTCCATCCATCCTTCTGGAGACAAGGCTTCATAGCCCAGGTCTTGTCTGCTAAAGTTGTGGCACCCCCTTGATTTGGCAACTTGGGCCCTGGGCCCTTCACCCTGAGAGAGCCTCCTGAGTCACTAGCCCCCTTGACATACTCAGATCAGAACTCCTTCTTCCCCTCCCATGACTACACTGCCACATGATCTATCAAGTGGTTAGCCTTCTTCTATTTACTCGCCTTCTAACCCATCTAGGACAAAGGTCTAGAGAAACCCTCCCCCACTCTCCTTACCCACCTCCTTCTCTTCTTCTCCTGCCTCTTACTGCCCAGTTTCCTGGATCACCACTTCTGCCTCTCTCTTCAGTAACACCACAACCTGTACCTGAGACATGAACACAGCGAAGGGAAAGTTTTTGAGCCTGTCCCTTTCTCCTTTCAGAAACTCTCACAGATCAAAAAGCAATTAGGCTGCATTTCTACTAATCCTGCCTATATCTCGGTGTTCTGTTTTCTCTCCCAAGGCTAGGAACTCACCTGGGATAACCTTTATGCCATGCAGGGCATCACTTTTACTCATAAGGAGCAAGGATGGGTTCAGGCAGTTTCTAGACTCTATCCACCTAGTGGATAATATGGTCCCTATGGGTGACATAATGGTGTCAGGAAGAGAATCCAACTGGGACTACCAGCTGGGTCAAAATAGTCACCAGAGGAAGGAATTTATTTCTGATACCACCTTCAGGCTGTGGAGATGGTGTCAAAGTTTTTAATTTTGACAATCTTTGAGAGATTATATATCAAGCTGACAAAAAGTCTAGCCTTTTTTCTAAGCATTACAAGAGACCATGATTCAATACATATGACTGGAGCAAGCCTCCCCAGTGTAATCCATGGCCTGCCTACTCATTTCATTTCTCAGTCATTGCCTGATAATAGAATCTAAAAAAGACTGAGGATGGTCCCCAAACCCCTTATAGGTGTTGGTGAAAATGGGTTTTAAGGTTTGTAATGGCTGTGAGGGGTTGGTTGACCGAGTCTTCCTGGTAGGGTAAGCTTCAACAGAAGGTTATTTTACAAACTCACACCTTGGCAGCTTCAGTGAGTCCAGATGCACTCCTGCAGAGGGAACATGGAAAGTCCACAAAGCATCTATTCTGCCAGGGTCCAGCCGAATTCCAGTCTTCAGGAGCCTGAATCAAATGCAGTCAGGAAGGCAACTGGTCCCAAAGCTGCCCACTATGTTATTCCATGTATGCCAGAAGACTTGCCACTGAAGTCAGAGTGTCTCAATGTGTGTTCACCATCTGGGCCATGCCACAGAGGTCCAGCCCCACCACTGCAGGCATCTGTGACTCTCCTTGCTTTTGAACTCCTTCGCCTGGTAGAGAACCAACAGAAGCCAGAGAGGGGGACTCCCACTCCCTTCCCTAATCCCAGAGTAAGACTCCAGGTAGTGAGTCAGTCAATCTGCTGGATGCAGGAACTATTTTTCTATCTTTACCGGTAACTTGGGCCATGGTTCTCTCACAAATTTCTATCATGGGATGGGCAGAACAACCCCCATTCTGTCAAAGACCTTGCCACTTCCCTGCATTCTTGCAGGACAATTCTTCTCACACACGTTTCTGGTGATATTCATTTACTCTGCGCCTATAGTTGGACATGATATCCCCAGTCATTTAGGGGCCTTGGATCCTACAGTCTCTCTTAGTCCCCATCTTCTTCCCCTTAGTTGCCTCACAGGTCCCTTCCCCAGGCTGATCTAACCCTACTTTCTCAGATATAGTTGACAACTAAGTAAGAGACTAGTGATCACTACCTACCCCAAGATGGGGTCTCAAGCCCATTATTACCCACCTCTTATCTCAGAAACTCTTAATTAATATTGACTGGCCTTGCAACACTCCCATTCTCCCCATGCATAAGCCTTCTTTTGCTTGCCACTTAGTTCAGGAACTACATCTCATTAATGAGGCAGTTACTCCAACTCATCCCATGGTCACCAAACTTTACAGATTTCTCTTAATGTGTCTCCTGTAACTTCCTACTTCACTGTCCTGAACTTAGAAACCTCATTTTTCCTGTCCCTGTGCACCCTGGATCATGCTTTCTCTTTGATTTTATGTGGGAGGACCTTGATACTCAGTCCACAAGAAAATGCACACGAACAATTTTGGGATACGCACCATTTCTTTGGCCAAGTCTTGGTCTTAGATCTTTCCACTTAGGCCCCAATCCTAGCACACTTCTTTATCCTGTATAAAACTTCCTACTTGGCTCTATCAAAGCCAAGATCTTGGATATGCTCCAGGTCCCTGCAGAGCTAGCCATGATCCACTGCTGAGGCATCAGGCCTCCAAGGACAATTTCAGGGCCACTCAGTATCCACAGAACTGGACTCAAGTTCCACTGGACTTATTGGACATAGATGATTTTTGACACCATCATATTGGCCCTGTTACCAACAAGAGGCAAGGAAAAGGACAGACTCTTAAATAAAGGGGGCACATAGACAAAAGTTTGGTGGCTCTACTTGAGTAACTGCATCATCCTCTGCCAGGATCAGGCACTCTCAATCATTTCAGATAGCCACCAAACCTTACATATAGAATGCAAGGGTTTGTTACACATCCTCGAGGTCATCTTTGATCCCACCTATCTCCATGCCCATATTTTGCAGGTCTAATCCTCCTGCCAGTTGTGTAATATGGACAAACCTAAGGGGAATTTCCAGATATGCCAGCTTTTCACCATCTCTAAGGACACCATCTGGGTGAGAACTGAAGGACTGACTTCACCCACTCGTCCACTAATACAAACCTCCTCTTTCTCCTAACTCCCATTGACACCCTTTAAATGGACAGGGGTGTTCTCCACCTCCAAGGAAAGAGTAGATGTTGTAGACCAGATATTCCTTGAACATTATTCCTCAGTTCAGCACTCCACAGAACATCCAAATAGACAAAAGCCCAGCTTTCACTGCCAGGGTCATTGACCTATGTCTGAAGCCCTCAACACCTCGTGGTAATTCCACAAACCTTACCAGCTGCATTCCCTGGGGAAAGGCAGAGATGGCAAACAGATTCATCAAATAGCAATTCACCAAACTCTCTATATAACTTAGGATGTCTTGAGCCACCCTCTTTCGCATTGTGCTTACTCACCTCAAGGTCACCCCACAATCTCCTACAAGTCTAAACCCCACTGAACTCCTATACAAAAGGCTGTTCCTCCTCAACCACCACTTCCAAGCCGAGAAACCTTCACTAGTGAGGTATCTAACCTGCCTCTGCTTCGTATAGTCCCTTTTCTGTTCACATGCTGACTGCTATCTTCCTCACTATATGCCAAGGGATCCAATTGCTGTCAAACCCACCCATGTTTCCCAGGAGTACTAGTTACTCCTAAAGCGGTTATCTCTTAAGTCTCAAACCTCAGTGGGCAAACTCCACACTGATCCTCACTCCACTTGCAGCTACCAAACTGCTGGGTTATCAGTTTTGGCACCACCTCTCCAGGCAGCTGGGAACTACACAGGATAAATGGTTTTTCCACCAACATTGACCCTGTACCCTCCAGTTTTCCAGAAAGACACAATGAGGGACCAGGGTAGTCAAGCCTATCTGCTCTTGTGTCTTGCTCACTCATCAAGGCATAAATATGTTCCACCTGCTTTACAGACACCTGAATGTCCTTGTGGAAAGAATACTACTACCACAGCAATGTGTCTGGCCTGGTGGACACCCAGGTTAAGTTACTCCAAAAATTGGGGAGGATGTCATAAGGCATAAACAACCCACATTCCCTCCCTTTCCCTGATTGCAGTCCTCCCTTTTTGCTTGACTTGATCCTATTATTGGACCGGTAATTCTCATTTGTCTATTTTTCTTCTAACCACTACTCTTCTGTACTTCCTCCAGGAATGGATTATTGAGGTCTCCAGGGTAGTGGTTAACTGAAAGTTTCTTCACCCATCCCTCACACTAAGTATGCTCCCACAGACTCTCAACTTTCCTTCCCCACATCATCCCATGCCAGCAGGAAGTTGCCAGGTTTGAATTGTATCTATATACCCCAAAAGATCAGGATAATCAGATGGAGATTCCAGCTTGTGCCCAAAAAATACAGAACACCCCATTCCCTCCTCTACAGAGTCCCCATGATCAGAGAGTCTATGTACAAAGGAAAGGCAACAAAAAGCCCTGTTTAATATTCTTGGTCACTATTAGAGCTAACTTACTCTTCTGAAGTCACCAGCTCTTCAAGGCCCATAGTAAATAGTCAAATTTGACCATATGTAGGCACAAACCCAGCTTGTGATGGTCAAATCATCTCCTCTCACCTACAGACTATAAAATGTCCCTACTTTAGATTTGGGGTGCAACTTCTTCGGGGCTAGATATCTGGGCTTTGATTTGTTCAATGTAACTATTGTTATATTGATCCTTTCTGCTCAATGGCAAAAAAACTTTATCTAGGGGTAGAAAAGCTATTCATTAGGAAATGGAAATAGACTAGATATCCATCAATGGAAGATGGATAATGAGAGCATGATATCATGTAATTTTATTCAGCTGGAAATATAAACAAAATCATAAAATCCAAAGGCAAATAGGTGGACATGAAAAACATACTAAGTACGGTAACCCAAATCTAGCAAAACATATGTTTTCACTCATATGTGTGTCTCAGCATTTGGCCCTTCAGATTTGTATGTTTTTTGCAAAGACCAGTAGAACCCAAGAACTAGAAAGGACCAGGATGAGAAAAGCAAAGAAAGAACTCACATGAGGAAGGATCCAGAACAAGTTGATATGAATATTAAAGAGGAATGATGAGAAGAAAGGTAAAGCCCAAGTCATGGGTGTGCAAAAGAAAAGAGAAGAAAAAAATAAGCAAAAAAAAAGAAAAAGAAAAAACAGGGGTCTAATGAGATAATTCAACACTTTAGAACACTTATGCTCATGCAGAGGACACAAATTTATTTCCAAACACTCACAGGCACCTACAATGCCAGCTTCAAGAGATCCATCATCCTGTTCTGGCATTTACAAGTCACCTGTACTCTTTGCACTCCCTCCCTCTCTCCCTCCCTCTCTCTATATACATTTTCCCAAAACCTACAAATAATAGTACTAATAATAGAGGCAGTAGTTGCAAGGGAAATGCATCACTTTTGAAGTTTTTTTATTCAGATCATTGATATAAAATGGGCATATAAAATTATGTATTATGGCAATTTAATAATAATGAAAAGAGTATTTTTTAAAATGTCATGTTTTTTTCTTAATGATGTTCCATCTGTCTATACATCTCTGATATCTGGAAATGAGGCTGAATTATATAGCTTCTGCATCTTTTGTTGTTTATGTTGGCTGTAGAATATCTGTTCCAGAGAATACCCACCCACACAGGAAAGACATCAGCCCTTCCAAGACCCCAACCCCAGCGAGTCCAGCTTCAGGTGAGATTGGGTCTCCAGCAGGGACCGCCCGCCCAACACCCATTCCCTTGATCTTCCAGGGCCTCTCCTGGCATCCAGAAGAACTGCCCACACATTAAAGACATCAGCACTTCCAAGACCTCAACCCCAGCGAGTCCAGCTTCAGGAAAGATGTCAGCCCTTCCAAGCCCCAAACTCCGTGTAAGCATCCCCAGCTTCAGCTGCAGGAAGGAAGGAGACCAGTGGAGATGGAAAGACCCCAACAGCACCCACTGGAAGAAGAGATGGGAAGAAGATGGAATAAGAGCTCACTCAGCAATAGAAACACCAGCATGACCCCACCAGATTCTAGGGATCCAACACCAGCAAGACCAGAAAAGCACTACATAGACAAAGAAGAGGAGACAGTCCTTAAAAATTATTTCATGAAGATGATGGAGACCCTCAAAGAAGAAATAAGGAAATCCCTTAAAGAAATAGAAGAAAAAACAAACAAAAAATCCATGAAATGGGGGAAAACTTGAAGAAATAAACAAATCTCTCAAAGAATCTAAAGAGCACCGAGAAAAAACAACCAAAAAAATTAAGGAAACAACTCAAACAGTTGAAGGATTGAAAGCTGAAATAGAAACGATAAAGAAAACACAGAATGAAGGGATGCTGGAAATAGAAAAGCTGGGTAAACGATCAGGAACTACAGATGCAAGTATCACCAATAGAATACAAGAGATAGAAGAGAGAATTTCAGGTGTTGAAGACTCATTAGAGGATATAGAGTCGTCAACCAAAGAAAATCTCAAAACCAACAAATCCTTAACACAAAATATCCAGGAAATATGGGACACCGTGAAGAAGCCAAACCTGAGAATAATAGGTATAGAAGAAGGTGAAGAAATACAACTCAAAGGTACAAGTAAACTTCCCTAACTTAAAGAAAGTTATGCCTAGGAAAATACAAGAGTCTTATAGAACACCAAATAGGCTCGACCAGAAAAAGAAGTCACCTCGCCATATAATAATCAAAACATCAAACCTACAGAGTAAAGAGAAAATATTAAGAGCAGCTAAAGAAAAAAGCCAAGTAACATACAGAGGCAGACCTATCCGAATTATACCTGACTTCTCAATGGAAACAATGAAAGCCAGAAGATCCTGGACAGATGTCCTACAAATGCTAAGGGAGAAAGGATGCCAGCCCACACTACTATATCCAGCAAAGCTCTCAATTACCATAAATGGAGAAAACAAAATAGTCCATGACAAAGCCAGATTTAAACAATACGTATCCATGAATCCAGCTCTCCAGAAAATGCTATAAGGAAAACCTAGATCCAAGGAAGATAACTTCATTCACAAAGACACAGGCAATATATAATCCCACTGTACAAAACACCAAAAGAAAAAGGGAGGAGAAACTACACAAAATAACTTCGCTAACAATAAATCAAGCACAAACAAGGATCATCAATCAATGATCATTAATATCCCTCAATGTCAACGGCCTCAACTTGCCTATAAAAAGACACAGACTAGCAGAATGGATACGAAGACAAACCCTTCCTTCTGTTGCATACAAGAAACAGATCTCAACATCAAAGACAGACGTTATCTCAGAGTAAAGTGTTGGGAAAAGATCTTCCAATCAAACAGTCCCAAGAAACAAGCAGGTATAGCAATCCTAATATCTAACAAATTAGACTTCAAATTAAAATCAATCAAAAGAGATGAAGAAGGACACTTCATATTCATCAAAGGAAAAATACATCAAGTCTCAATTTTAAACATCTAAAAAGGCACATATATTCGTGAAAGAAACATTACTAAAGCTCAAAATGCACATAAAATCTCACACACTAATAGTAGGAGACTTCAACACTCCACTCTCACCGCTAGACAGGACCTCCAGACAGAAACTTAACAAAGAAACATAAGAACTAATACAAGTTATGACCCTGGCTCTAAAAGACATCTATAGAACATTCCACCCAAATAAAAAGGGATATACCTTCTTCTCGGCACCACATGGAACCTTCTCTAAAATTGACCACATAATAGGAAACATAGCAAATCTCCACAGATACAAAAAATTGGAATAACCCCCTGCATCTTATCAGACCACCATGCATTAACATTAGAATTCAATAGTAACACAAAACGCAGAAACCCTACAAACTCATGGAGATTGAACAATGCACAATTGCACCATTCCTGGGTAAAGGAACAAATAAAAAACGAAATTAAAGACTTCCTCGATTTTAATGAGAATGAAGACACAACATACACAAACTTATGGGACACTTTGAAAGCAGTGCTGAGAGGAAAGTTTATAGCACTAAGTGCCCACATGAAAAAACTGGAGAACAGTCATACTAGAGAATTAATAGCACAGCTGAATGTTCTAGAACAAAAAGAAGCAAACTCCCCCAGGAGGAGCAGACGCCAGGAAGTCATCAAATTGAGGGCTGATATCAATCAAGTAGAAACCAGGAAAACACTGAGAAGAATCAAGGAAACAAAGAGTTGGTTCTTTGAGAAAATCAACAAAATAGATAAACCTCTGTCCAAACTAATCAAAAGACAGAGAGAGAGAGAGAGAGCATGCTAATTAACAAAATCAGGGATAAAAAAGGGACATAACAACGGACTCTGAGGAAATCCAGAGAATCATCAGGGCATACTTTGAAAATGTGTACTCCACAAAATTTGAAAATTTAAAGGAAATGGACAATTTCCTGGATAGATATCACTTGCCAAAACTAAAGCAAGAACAGATAAACAATCTAAACAGACCTATAACCCCTAAGGAAATAGAAGCAGTCATCAAAAGTCTCCCAAACAAAAAAAGCCCACAGCCCAGATGGCTTCAGTGCATTATTCTACCAAAAATTGAAAGAAGAGCTAATTCCAATACTCGTCAAAGTATTCCACACAATAGAAGCAGGAGGCTCACTGCTAAACTCTTTGTATGAGGCTACGATTACCTTGATACCCAAAACACACAAACACAACTCTAAGAAAGAGAACTATAGACCAATTTCCCTCATGAACATCGATGCAAAAATACTCAATAAAATACCCGCAAACCGGAATCAAGAACACATCAGAAAAATCATCCACCATGATCAAGTTGGCTTCATCCCAGGAATGCAGGGATGGTTCAACATTAGAAAATCTATCAATGTAATCCACCATATTAACAAACTGCGAAAGAAAAACCACATGATCATCTCACTAGATGCTGAAAAAGCCTTTGACAAAATCCATCACAACTTCATGATAAAGGTCCTGGAGAGATCAGGGATAACAGGAACATGCCTGAATATAATTAAAGCAATATACAGTAAACCAACAGCTAACATCAAACTAAATGGAGAGAAACTCAAAGCAATTCCTCTAAATCAGGAACAAGACAAGGCTGTCCACTCTCTCCATATCTCTTTAATATTGTAATTGAAGTTCTAGCTACAGCAATAAGACAACAAAAGGAGATAAAGGGGATAAAAATAGGAAAAGAAGAAGTCAAACTTTCATTATTTGCAGATGATATGATAGTTTACATAAGTGACCCAAAAAACTCCACAAGGTTACTCATAGAGCTGATAAACACCTTCAGCAATGTGGCAGGATACAAGGTAAATTCAAAAAAATCAGTGACCCTATAATATCGAGCTGAGGAAGTGACTGAGAAAGAAATCAGAGAAACATCACCCTTTACAATATCCAAAAACAGCATTTGGGGATAATGTTAACCAAGGAAGTGAAAGACCTGTATATCAAGAAGTTTGTGTCTTTAAAGAAAGAAATCAAAGAAGATACCAGAAAATGGAAAGATTTCCCATGCTCTTGGATCAGTAGGATCAACTTAATAAAAATGGCAATCTTGCCAAAAGCAGTCTACAGATTCAATGCAATCCCTATCAAAATTCCATCACAATTCTTTAAGGACCTGGAAAGAACATTAATCAACATTATATGGAAAATCAAAAGGCCCAGGATAGCCAAAACAACCCTGTACAATAAAGGAACTTCAGGAGGCATCACCATACCTGACTTCAAGCTCTATTATAGAGCTATAGTCCTGAAAACAGGTTGGTATTGGCACAAAAATAGGCAGGTAGACCAATGGAACTGAATCGAAAGCCCTAATTTCAACCCACACACCTATGAACACTTGATTTTTTGACAAAGAAGCTAAAACTGTACAATGGAAAAAAGAAACCATCTTCAACAAATGGTGCTGGCATAACTGGGTACTGGTATGCAGAAGACTGCAGATAGATCCATGTTTATCGCCTTGTACAAAACTTAAGTCCAAATGGATCAAAGATCTCAACATAAATCCAGCCACACTGAAACTTTTAGAAGAGAAAGTGGGAGATGCTCTTCAATGAGTTGGTACAGGAGACCACTTCCTAAACATAACACCAGTGGCACAGGCACTGAGATCGCCAATTAACAAATGGGACCTTCTGAAACTAAATAGATTCTGTTAGGCAAAGGACACAGTAAAAAAGACAAAAAGGCAGGCCACAGAATGGTAAAAGCTATTCACTATTCCCACATCTGACAGAGGAATAATCTCCAAAATTTACAAAGAACTCAAGAATCAAGTCTCCAAAACACCAAAGGATCCAATTAAAAGGTGGGGTACAGAACTAAATAGAGAATTCTCAGTAGAGGAGGCTAAAATGGCCAAGAGACACTTAAGAAAGTGCTCAGCATCCTTAGCCATCAGGGAAATGCAAATCAAAACAACTCTGAGACACCATCTTACTCCTGTCAGAATGGTTAATATCAAAAACACCGAAGACAATTTATGCTGGAGAGGATGTGGAGGGAGGGGAACACTCCTCCACTGCTGGTGGGAGTGCCAATTCATACAGCCTCTTTGGAAATCAGTATGGAGATTCCTCAGGAAAATGGGAATTAATCTACCACTAGACCCAGCAATTCAACTCTTAGGCATTTATCCAAATGAGGCCGGTTCATACAACAAGGGCATCTGCTCCACTATGTTCATACCAGCATTATTTGTAATAGCCAGAACCTGGAAGCAACCTAGATGCCCCTCAACTGAAGGGTGGATAGAGAAAATGTGGTATATTTACACAATGGAGTATTACTCAGCAGAAAAAAAACAATGGAATCTTGAAATTCGCAGGTAAATGGATAGCACTGGAAGAAACCATCCTGAGTGAGGTAACCCAGTCGCAAAAAGACAAACATGGTATGTACTCACTCATATATGGATTTTTGACATGGATCAGGATAGTGCCAGTTTGCACTTCCATTGATAGAGAGTCTGGGAAACAGGAAAGAACCTAAAAGATATGTATATATACATATTACCCAAGAGAAGAGGATTGAGACAAGATCCTCTGAATGGATGGGGAACACGGCAAGGGGTGGGGGGGAGAGGGCGCTCTGAAGAAAAGAGGGGGTGAAGAGGAAGGGAGTTGGTCATGGGGGAACAGGAAGTTGAGTGGGTGAGAGTAGAATAGGGGGAAGAGGGAATCATAGGATAGAAGACAGATCAGGCAACAGAGTGACCTTGAGTGGTCTAAAGGGATAACACCAATTGGCAAGCTAAGCAATAGTGGAGAGACCCCCTCGAATGCCCATTCCTGATAATGAACTTGATGTCTATAACCATCCGGGTGCCTTCATCATCCTGTGACTGATAGAAGCAGAGGCAAACACACAATTAATCACTGAACTGAACCCAAGGAACCCAGTGACAGAGAGAGAGGAGTGATGAGCAAATTGGCAAAGAATCGGCTGGCAAAACCAGCAGAGACAATTGATCTGAACAAGGGAGAGCTCTTGGACCCAAGACCGACAGTGGGGAGGCCAGCATGGGACTGATCTGGACTCCCCAAATGTGAGTGTCAGCAAGAAGGCCTGGGCAACCTATGGGGCCCTGAGCTGTGGATCAGTGTCTATCCCTGGAATACAAATAGTCATCGTGTGCCTATAGCACAAAGAGGGATGCTCTCTCGGCCTTTACTCTTATGGGAGTTCCTGGACCCTACCCAGAGTGAAATGACAGACTCTAGATATCCCCTATGTGGAAGGATTTGGCAATAGGGTGGTAGGGCGGGGGGGGCGGGAAACGTGGGAGGAGGGGAGGGAGAGGGAACTGGGATTGACATGTAAAACAAGCTATTTAAAATCAAAATCAAAATTGATAAAAAGAATATCTTTTCCACTTTTATTCAGAAGGTCACTGTCTCTAAATCACTGCGTATTAATTTAGCATTTAGGAGAAATATGAACGATCCATCAGACATATGTTGTGCCTACAGGCCATTAGGTTTTAAGGTTTGCCTTCCAGCTCTCAAGATTGAACTCTGAATGAGGTCAGAGGCTGCAAAACCATTTCCAAACTCCTTGGTCAGAATCATCAAGAACTATTTGCACTGCTCACAGTATGGAATCATGTCATGAGTTAGCCTGAATTACAAGTATTAAAACACAATTTATAACTCAAAATCATTTAAAGAACAAAGTTCTGAAAAATAACCTACAGATGGAAAATAATTTTTAAACTGTTTTGTTTTTACAATACATTTTTCTCTACTATTAGTAAAAGCCTGCAAAGCAAAGCTTTGGCTTTCAAAATCTTATGTAAAATGGGAAACAGAAGAGGTTATGTTGTCTCTCACATGAAAATTCTACAGCAGTTTCACATCTCATAATGCAGTTTGAAATCTAATTTTATGGAAGACCACTGGGTTTGTTAAAATAATTTAAAAATTTTCTTTGAAATGCCACCACATCTCTAATTTCCTTGGCAGAATCAAGCTCAATTCAATTCTCATTTTGTCTCATTTTCAAATGACAAACCACAAAAATAGAAATCATCCTATTATCACTTCTGCAAGCTTGAAAATAATTTAATAGGATAAATAGAAATTAATATCAAAACAATATTCCTTGATGTTCATACAATAATACTGAAGAAATTACTATTGGAACAGTCTAGTGAGGAAGGCTTTCTATGGAAGTAAGACTTAAACTACTGTAGTTCAGTGCTTTTAGAAGGACCATTGTCTTAATGAACAGCTGGACCCTCCTTCCTAATGATGGTGTGGACCCACTATTCCATATGAATGCTTCACACTCTACTGCTTCTAGACATAAAACTAGGTAAAAGTTCAGTTCATACAGGCAAATATGAAGCCCAACAGAGAGAGTAGTTACTGTAGCTATTGCACTTTAAGTATCTATGATACTCCCAGGGATGCTCCCTGCCTGAGGGGGGCAAACTTGACAAGACTGGATTTGATTCTGAAGATGCCAATCACAGGGATGGGAAAAGAACATTGACTTTGTAAACCTGTGGCTTCAGGCATTTTGCTAACACAGAATGTTCTTCCTAGGAATGATGAGGAAGAAGTTGTAAATGCACTATTTGGTGAAGCTCAGAAGGAAGGAGAGCCTTGCAGTCCAATGAAGTAAAAAAGCTGGAAGCAGCAAGTGCTGTGGCAGTGTTTCACTTTGGAGAAGTGGAGGTTCCCACAGCACCACTAGCTCATTGCTGTGAAGCTCATCATGTGTGTTCCAGAATCACCACCTGCACACTTCTGGCTGTTGCTTAAATTCCATGTTGATAATCCACTTAATACAATCTCTTATCATTAAAATCTAAGGCATCATTTGGTTTGAAAGGTACATCTAACTAAAAAGCAAGCATGATCAGAAAAATCAATATAGTATTAGCTTGAGATTAATAGGAAAACACAAGAAATTTAAGATAAACACACAAAGAGGATCTACAAAGAGTTAAGCACACACAAAAAATCTTGCAATTAAAAACCAAAGACTTCTATGAAATCTTGGCAGAATATGAGAAAAGAAATCTTAGATAGCTTAGTATAAATTTCAGAATTCTACAAATTGAGAGATACAGTACACCTGTGCTTTGTACACGCTTTGTGAGTCTCCTTTTTCTTCCTAAGAATAAGTGAAATATTATATCAAGCATTCACTTGAGCCTTCTGAAACACAAAGCTTAAAGGCAAAGAAGAGTGAATGAACACGATTAAATAGTTGTACAACTCCACAAAGAAGAATCTGAGAAGTGTAAATACTTCAGGTTAGCCAACTCAACTGGTATTTTATTCTCCTTGCCACTCATTGCTTCAAATGATAATAGAACACCATCTCTGTTATCAGTCCTTTGATCTTCTTCAGCATCACGTTCCTGAAAGTTACTAGTCATGCAAAGGAGGAGCTGTGGAGTAGTGAGGATGAGTGAGTCAAGTGCGGATGCAGCTCCGATCTCAATTCCCTGAGTCATTATCCCCATTGAGATGGTAAAGTTAGAAGAAGATACCTTCCAATCTCTATTTTTTTCATTCATGTAGAAGTGACCTAATATTAAATAAGCAGTGAAAATAATTATTAACTATTGCCTAAAACTTTGACTCTTTATTTTATCTTTCAATTTTATGGAAAGAAAATTCAACTCAGTTGTTGAACCTGAAAAATTCATTTTGAGTGTTAAAAGACAGGATCACCCATATATGATTTACAGAGAGATCATAGAGTGATAGAATGATAAACAGGCTATAATGGTAGTAACAGATGTTTTATATACATATATATATATAAGTATATATATATGGATGGTAGATGCATAATAGGCAGTAATAATGATGACAGACGGAGATACATGACAAATTGATGATAGAGATAACATATGAAGATAAATACAAGACTAATAGATAAAGGTAGTGATAGATGCATAAAAAATTAAGCAAACATATAGATATATTATTCATTGATGATACACAGGTAAATATATACAAATACCTGTCTTGCCTCATGTGAAAAACTTGTCATAACATAAAATCAAATAACCAGAATTAAAAGATTACTATTTAAGACCTCCATTATTCTGACGTATTTGCGAGACTGCATTTCAGTTCCTACTACACACATCCAAGCCTGTGGCTTCTCCTTGATGCTTCAGGAACAACTATGAACAAAATCCTAAACAGAAAGAAGGCTTCACAATGTGTCTATTCTTCTGTGGTTAAAGCATAACCTAATGTGGGATGTATACTTTTATCAGGTACACAGCAAAAGAAAATGAAGATCTATTTGCCCTCACACCCTGGAATCTTCTAAATGTTTATAGCTGAGTGACTTTTGAACACATCCTTCATTCTTTCATTCACGCGCTAGACACAGGTCTAGATAACATAAAAATGGAGGATTGTTTATTCTTGAAACCAGAAAGTAGGAATCTTCATTGACAGCTCCAAAAACTACCCACCGAAATTAGTCCAAACCTGCCATCCTTTTCCATCCAATCACCATGTTATTGTGAACTATGACTTCTGCCCCTACTTTAATTAACCCTTTTTCTTAATGGTGAGAATCAACAGGAGTTACAAGTACATAGATAATTGTATCTACAAGAGGAGCATTTTCTATTTGAAGTCATCTAGTTCTATCTAGCTATGTTCAGAACAGCTAGAATAAGTAGGTGCTGACCCCTTTTGTGTGGTTTTGAAGTTATAGGAAGACACATCAAAGTTGAAGTGGCATTAGATGAGAAAGTCCTGTGATGAAGCATTTTGTTTTGATTTCTTCGCTTCCAGGCCATTCACTGTTCAATACAAAATCATATTAATGGATAAAATGACACTATTTGTGAATGAACAGGTGTCAGTCACTACAAATGGGAAGGACTTTGGTAATCCAATATTCTAGGAGCTAGTTAATAAGCTTTGCATGCCCTTCATGAACCACTGGACCCAATCACAACACCTGTAGTGTTACCTTGTGTGAGTCCCTCCATTTCTAGAAAGCTTCTGAAAGTAGAAAGTGAATGCAGTTAGTCAGTATATTGGAGAAAAATGAATCAGTGAAATCAAATAACCAAGGGCTTGTAGCTATAATTCATCTTTACTTAAATGTTAATATTGAAGGCATGGGACTTTTAGGCCTATTATCCTGAATGTGTGTGTCTGTTTGTTGTGTGCTTGCTTGTTCACATTTGAAATAGCCTGAAGCTTTGATGTTGACCATTGTCTGTGCTTTATTGATCTAGGAGTACCTGTCAGGATTAGCTGATTTTCAAGACAGGCAGGGGCAGTTAGATATCATAGGTCTGCAAGCTGATTGGCATGCTACTGCTGTGTACTTCTCTTGCTATCATGTGGTGTTTTAGTGAAATACATGTCTGAATCAAAGCAGAGTTCCTGATCTCAGCATCTTCTTCCAGAGAAATAGTTGTGAGGAATTCCCATGAGTCTTGTCAGCTAAGTGACCTTGCAACTCAGTTACCAGAGCAGTGAATGAATGACAAATTGCAAGGTGTGGAGACCCACAGTTGTTATCCCAGAACAGGAGAAGCAGAGGGAGAAGGATCATAGGTTCAAAGCCAACTTGGGATGCACGCAGGTGTAACACGAATAATAAAAACCCAGAGACAGTTATTGGGGTTTAAGCTGAAGACCAGAAAGGCAAAACAGCTAGCCACTAGCTCTTGCTTCTACTCCAGGCCAAAACACTGTGATTAAACTGTGTGATCCCAAGTGCTGAAATCACCTTTGTGTGAGCTGTTTCCCTTTTAGCCTGGCACAAGTTTGTGTAGTTCAGTGTGGCCTTGAAGTACTAGAGATTCATTTGCAGCTGTCTCCCAAATCTTGGATTTAAAGGAGTGTATCACCACTGTCTGGATCTAAGGCTGTGGTTAACTTTGCATTGATTTTTATCTCTATTGACTTTATTACATCATAAATAATATACAATCACATAGAGACATAGAGAGTTTCAGGCCACTCAGGCAAGGGCTTTTCCCCCTCTCTGGTGTTCCCCATCCACTGTACACAAACCTTTGCAATCTAGTCATAAAAGACAGATATGAAACAAATTTCACATTGCTGTCCATACAATGTCAATTTTTCTCTCAAGGTGTATCTGATTCCATGCTCCAGGAGGACCCTTTCCACCAGGAATACATCAATATAGACAGTGCTGATCAAAAATCACTTCCCGAAACATCCTTCCAAAAAGATTGGCCCATTCCCTCTTCCCCAGTCCTCCCTGGAGAGCATCACTTTGCTCTGGCTTTCTTCTTACAGCTTCTCCATATTTCATTTGTCTAATGAGATCTCGTTCTTCTAGGTTCCTTTTGGTAATAAAACAACTGCATTATTATGCCACATCCTATTTTGCAATGGGCAAAGGACACAAAGGAAAAAGGTTTTTTCAATGAGAGCCTTGTTGACTCTTCTCAATACCTGAAAATCAAGAATTCTAGTACCATTTTATTTTAAGATAGTGACTTTGGGATGCCACTTATTTCTTGCAGGACATTTTTTTAAGAAAATGGTGACAAGATAGGCTTAAAGTCTGTGTGTTTATTACGTTAGGTAGGGCATCCATCTAATAGGTCAGTTCAAATTTATCCAGACAGGTCTTTGCCTGTTGCCAAAGGTGTTGAATGACAAACTGTAGGCTCTGCATATAGTCAGAAAATACGTTTTCAAATATTAGATAATAGTGTCTTGTTACACATTACCCACATCTGGATGGAAAGTTTGTAGTATCACATTATCTAGGAAGATAACATCTAAGAAATATACCTGTTTTATGTTATAAAACTGAAAGCAGGACCCTTGCATAGGACAATTCTTAGGCTTGTGGCTGTGCCTTGGAATCGGAGATGATTGATGGATCCCAATATCAGCTCTTGTCAGCTGCACAATTTGGAAGCACAGGTTTTTCAGGAGATATGGCTCTCACTTCAAACTCTTGGTAAAGTGAAACCTGGCAGCACGGTGTAAAGAGGAAGTCACATGAACATCATCAGCTCCATAGCTCAGGACTAAGGACATCAGAGAGACTCAAAAAATATAATTTATTTTTTATACATTTTATATTAATAGGAAACAATATAGTTTTACATGTCAATCTCAGGTCCCTCTCCTTCCCCATTTCCCCTGCCCCCCATGACCACCTATCTCATCTGCCTACTGCTCCCCAGGGAGGTTGAGGCCTTTTGTGGAGGTTCTTAAAATCTATCACATCAATTGGAGCAAGACCTAGGTCCTCCCCCATGTGTCTAAGCTGAGAGAGTGTCCCTCTATGTGGAATGAGCTCTCAAAGACCACTTGTACACTAGGTATAATACTAATCCACTACCACAGGTCTCCATAGACTACATAGTACTCCCAGCTGACACCTATGTTGAGGATGTCTGGGCCAGTCCTGTGGTGGTTTCCCAGCTATCAGTCTGGGGGCCACGAACTGCCCCATGTTCAGGTCAGCTGTTTCTGTGGGTTTCTCCAGCCAGCTCTTGATCTCTTTGCTCACCACTCCTTCCTCTGTGCAACTGGATGCCAGTAGTTTGGCTGATGGTTTAGCTATGGGTGTCTGCTTCTTCTTCCAACAGCTATTAGATGAAGGCTCTAGGATGGCATATAAGGTAGTCATCAATATCATTATAGGGGGAGGGCATTTAAGGGAGCCTCTCCACTATTGCTTAGATTCTTAGTTGGGGTCATCATTGTAGATCTCTGCACACTTTACTAGTGCCAGATTTCTCTTTAAATATATCATGACTCCCTCCTGTATATTTCTCTCAACTCAATCTTTCTGCTCCCTCATGTCCTTCTCTCCTGTCCTCTTCTCTCCTTTTCTGTTAACTCCCTCTCCCCTACTTCCATGAACCCAATTTGCTCAGCAAATCTTGTCCTTTCCACTTCTCTATGGAAACATGTATGTCTCGCTTAGGTCTTCCTTGCATCTTAGATACTCTGGTGGTGTGAATTTTAGGCTAGTAAACCTTTGCTCTATGTCTAATATCCATAGATGAGTGAGTACATACCAAGTTTGTTCTTTTGTGAATAGGTTATCTCACTCAGGATGGTTGCTTATAGTTCCATCCAATAACCTGTGAATTTCAAGATTACATTGTATTTTGTTCCACTGACTAGTACTTCTTCATGTAAATGTACCACATTTTCTTTATCCATTCTTCAGTTGGCAGGCATCTAGGTTCTGGCTATTACACATAATGCTGCTATGAACAAAGTTGAACAGATGTCCTTGTTGTATGAATGTGCATCTTTTAGAAGTATGCCTGATAGTGTAATTGCTGGATCTTGAGGCACACTGATTTCCATTTTCCTGAGGAAACACCACACTGATTTTCAAAGTGACTGTACAAGTTTGCATTCACACCAGCAGTGGAGGAATGTTTCCCTTTCTCCACACCCACTCCAACATAAACTGTCATTGGTGTTTTTTTTATTTTAGCCATTCTGGCTGGTGTAAGATGATATCTCAGAGTTGTTTTGAGTTTCATTTCCCTGATGGCTAAGGATGCTGAGCACTTGCTTAACTGTCCTCTAGCCATTTTTTATTCTTCTATTGAGAATTATCTATTTAGTTCTGTACCTCAGTTTTTAATTGGATTGTTTGGTGTTCTGGTGGCTATCTTCTGGTGTTAATTGTGTATTTTGGAAATCAGCCCTCTGTCAGACGTGAGGTTAGTGAATATCTTTTTCCAATCTGTGAACTGCCTTTTTGTCTTGCTGACTGTGTCCTTTGCCTTAAAGAAGCTTCTCAGTTTCAGGAGTTCCCATTTATTAATTGTCGATCTTAGTGTCTGTGCTACTGGTGTTGCATTCAGGAAGTAGGCTGCTGTACCAATTTTTTCAAGGGTACCTCCCACTTTCTCTTCTAAGAGTTTCACTGTATCTGGATTTATGTTGAGGTCTTTGATCAATTTCAATTCAAGTTTTGTGCATGGCGATAGATAGGGATCTATCTGCAGTCTTCTACATATCTGCATCCAATTATGCCAGCAACATTTGTTGAAGATGCTTTCTTTTTTTATTGTATAACTTTATTATTTTAAGAAACACTCTTATTTACATATCTATTCCCCCAATCCCTCATGCTCCCATCCTCCCATGCTTTCTACCAAACCCCCAATCCACCTAGAACCCACTTCCCATGGATAGTGAGACCCTCCAAGGGGGTATCATGAAAGTCCATCACATCATTTGGGGTAGGGCCCAGGCCCTCCTTTCTGTATCTGTGCTTAAATAGTATCCCTCCATAGGGAAAGTGCTCACAAAGCCCATTAGTGACCTAGGAATAAAGCCTGGCTCTACTGCTGGAGTTTCCATAGACTACCTTGGCCTCCTAGCTGGTACTGACATTCAGAGGGCTTGATTTGGTCTAATTCTGGTTCCCCCACTTTAAGAAAGGGTCTGTGTGCTATCATTAGGTCAGGTCAATTGTTTCTGCAGGTATCTCTGGTTCTGTCTTGGTTCATTTTTTCATCTCTCCTTGCTCTCCCCAAATGGATTCCTGAAGTATGGCTCAGTGTTCAACTGTGGGTGCCTGTGTCTGCTTCAATCAGCTACTGTATCAAGGCTCTAGAAACAGTAACCAAGGTAGCCATCAACCTCATTATAGAGGATGGTCATCAAAGGCAGCCTCTCCACCACTATCTATATTATTATTTGGGGTCATCCCTGTGGATCCCCTACCATTTCCTCTGTGCCAGACCTCTATCTAAACCTATACTGGCTCCCTTTACCAAGGCATCAGCTTTCTTGCCCTCATCTATTTTTCACATCTCAGTTCTTCTGTTCTCCCCTTCTTCTCCCCTTCTCTTATATCCATCTCTCTCTTCTCTCCCCCTGTGTTCCCAACTTGCTCACAGGGTCTTGTACCCATTCCATTCTTTGGGGGACCATTTGTTTTACTTTTGCATTCCTCCTTGTTTTCCAGCTCTTCTGGCAGTGTGGATTGTAGGCTGAAAATCCTTTTCTCTATGCCTAAAATCCATATAGGAGTGAGTACATACCATGTTTATCTTTTTGTGCCTGTGTTACCTCACTTAGGATGGTTAGTTCTAGTGCCAATCATTTTCCTCTGAATTTCAAGATTCCATTGTATTGTTCTGCTGAGTAGCGCTCCATTGTGTGAATGTACCACATTTTTTTAATCCATTCTTCAGTTGAGGGGCATCTAGGTTGCCTCCAAGATCTAACTATTACAAATAATGCTACGATGAACATAGTTGAACATATTTTGTTGTTGTATGAATGTCCATTCTTTGGGTATACTCCCAGGAGATGAATTTCTGGATCTTGAGGTAGACTCATTTGATTTTACTGAGAAACCACCATACTGATTTCTGGAGTGGCTGTACAAGTTTGTACTCCCAAAAGCAATGGAGGAGTGTTCCTCTTGTTCCACATTCTCTCCAGCATAGACTGACATTGGTGTTTTTTATTTGAAAATCTTTTCCCAACCCTTCAATTTGAGGTAACATTTGTCTTTGTTGTTGATATATGTTTTTGCATGAGGCAGAAGGATGGATTCTGTTTTCATATTCATTTTGTTAGCCTGTGTCTTTTTATAAGCAAGTTGAGACCATTGACATTGAAGGATATTAATGACCATTGATTGTTGATTCTTGTTTGTTTTGGATTTACTGGTGGTGGTGTTATTGTGTGTGGTTCTGCCCCCTGTTTTCCTTTTGGTGTTTGGAAATGTGAGATTAATTATTGCATATTTTTGTGAGTGTAGTTATCTTCTTTGGGTTGTACTTTTCCTGCCAGTTCTTTCTGTAGGGATGGAACTGTGGATATTTACTGTGTAACTCTGATTTTGTCATGGGATGTCTTGTTTTCTCCATCTACAGTAATTGAAACGTTTACTGGGTACTATATACTGGGGTGTCATCCTTATTCCCTTAGAATTTGTAAGATAGCTATTGAGGACTTTCTTCATTTCATTATTTCCATTGAAAAGCCAGGCATATTTCGGATAGGTCTGCCTTTATATGTTACTTGGTGTTTTTTTTCTTTTACTCCTCTTAATATTTCCCTTTATTATGTTAGTTTGGTGTTTTTATTATTATGTGGTGAGGGGACTTCCTTTTGTGGCAATGTCTATTTGGTGTTTTCTAAGCTTCATGTACTTTCATAGGCATATCCTTCTTTAGGTTGGGAAGTTTTCTTCTATGATTTTGTTGAATATGTTTTCTGTATGTTTGAGCTGCACTTCTTCACCTTCTTCGATACATATTACTCTTAGGTTTGGTCTCTTCATGGTGTCCCATATTTTGTGTTAGGGATTTGTTGGACTTGAGATTTTCTTTGGTCGATGACTGCATATCGTCTTATGAGTCTTCAACACCTGAGATTCTCTCTTCTATCTCTTGTATTCTATTGGTTATACATACATCTGTAATTCCTGGTCATTTACCCAGCTTTTCTATTTCCAGCATCCCTCTCATTCTATGTTTTCTTTATTGTTTCTATTTCAGCTTTCAAGCATTGAACTGTTTGAGTTGTCTACTTCACATGTTTGTTTGTTTGCTTTTTCTGGGCTCTCTTTAGATTTTTTAAGAGATTTGTTTATTTCCTGAATTTTTGTTTTGTTTTTTTCTATTTCTTTAAGGAATTTTATTGTTTCCTCTTTGAGGGTCTCTATCATCTTCATAAAATAATTTTCAATATTTGTCTCTTCTGCCTCACATGTGTTGTGCTTTTCGTGCCTTGCTGTGGTGGAGTCTCTAGATTCTGGTTGTGTCATATTGGTCTTTCTCTTGCTGAGTGTGTTCTTATACTGCTGGCTTCTTCAAGTGGGTGCATGTGTGGTCTCTCTTGTCTCCACTGGTCTCCCGGTGGCATATGTGGGCCAAGACTTCATCATCTGCAACTCTAGATGGTCTGGCCTTTCTTGGTGTTCTCCACACTCAAGCAGAGCTTGGTGTGTGGAGGGGGAGCCAAGAGTGGGATGTGGCAGGACTTACATCCTTCCTGTCTGTGAGTGTCCATTTGATGCAAGTAGGAGGTCCAGAAATGTCCACGATGGAGGTTATGAGTGGGGATTGGGGCTTGAGTAGGACCAAGCATCTAGCTTTTTGTGTTGCTGAATGTGTTCTTATGTTATCAACTTCCTATCCTTTCTTTCAGTAGCTGCAGGTGGGATCTCTTTCTCTCCCGGTGGGAATGGGATCAAGGTTCTCTTCTAGTGGGAACAAGCAGGTCCAATACTCTGATGGGTCTCATGGTGGGTGCAGGTATGTGTGAGACACACCCTCTCACAGTTGAGACTGGCACAGTGAAGTCAGCAGACTTTGGATGAATTGATCCACTTATGGCAAGTTGACCTGACCGCAGTCCCCTGGCTAGATCCCAAAGAGGGCATATAGAGATCAGTCCTGACACAGGGGCCCATGTTCACCTCTCCCCTGTGTTGTGGGGATGGGAGAAGCAAGGCAATATTAGCAGACTGTTTGTCAGCCTGGGGTGTCGACCTTCCCACAGTCCCATTTGTGAGTCAAAACACATTGTTGAAAAGTATTTTTCTACAGTGATAAATTAGACAAAGTGAGTCTGAAAATGGATTATTGGAAGTGTTTTTTCTACTAAACATTGAAAATTAAATCACATATGCCAATACACACATATAAGCAAGCACATACACATATACTTTCTCGCATGTGCACAAAAATATACAGATGAACACACATGCCTCTTACTTACAAATACACACACATATATACATACATGCACACTCCACTATATCCCACTATAACCCTAAAAAAGAACTACATTAATATTGGAGGACTTTGAAAGAGCTAAAATATGTCTCGTTTTTTCTGTATCTCACACTCCGATTTGAAAGCTGCAACTTTATATAACACATATACAGGGAACATACTACTATGGAGTAGAAAGAGATGAATTCAAACTGAGCAATTTCATGCTTTTTTAAGTAACACAAATCCAGGAGCTGGAAGAGTTCTGCAATTGATCCTTCCCCATATCAAACACTTTAATTTAAAGCAGAAATCAATATGAACATGTCACATAGGTCCTGCAATATGCACCTCAATGCAGCATGTTACTCAGGAGGGATTATCTGTAGGACATCTGACTCTGCTTTGCTGTTCATAACGGAAACAAAAGGTAAGGTTATTTTAATAGTTTATTGGAAGCATTCTAAATGAAAATGAAAGTATGCATTATGTTGACCTCCAGTAAATCCAGCTCCAGTTTCTGCCTCTACAAAATTATACACACATTGACACCAAATAAATTAACCAACCCATTGCACAACCCATGCTTGGAAGATTTCCTTTGTTAGAGTTTTGACATTTTAACTTTCATGTACAGGGTACCCTCAGCTGGAGCTACATCACATGAAGTGTGTTCTTCCTCAAAACTGCAGGCTTGTGTATTTGAATACATGTGTACTGTTATTGAAGATGTAAGAAACAAAACAAAACGAACACAAAACTCCTAAGTGAGAATTATAGTGTTATACTTCAAAGAAAGAAGAGTGTACTGTTTACCCCTCCCCTGTCCCTCATTTTTTTCTTCTCCTCTTCTTTGATCTCCTTCTTTCCTTTTTTGGTTTTTTTGGACACAGCATGGGACTGATGAAGACCCCCTGAATGTGGTTGTCCATGAGGAGGCCTAGGCAATCTATGCAGCCTTAGGTAGTAGATCGGTATTTATCCTGGGTATACAAATGGACTTTGGGTGCCCATCCCACAGTGAGAGATGCACTCTCACTCTGGACTCTTGGGGGAGGGTCTAGGCCCTGCCCTGGATAAAATGACAGACTATGGACACTTCCATGGAGGGCCTCACCCTCCCTGCGGAAAGGAGGGGATATTGGGGGGATTGGTGTTAGGGCATGGGAAGAAGGGAGGGAAAAAGAGAGATACCTGGGATTGACATGTGAAGCAACCTTGTTTCTAATTTAAACTTATATATATATGCAAGCACTGATTTAACTAGGAACAACCATCACTCTCTCACTTAACACTGTAATTTGAAAACATTGACATTAAGAACTCTAGAGTTGTTACTTTTATAGCCTTTTGTAACACTTCCCCATAATTTACTTGCCAGGTTCTAATGTGTGACATTTAAGAATTTTCCAGCTAAGGGACTTTTAGTGACTGTCCTTTTACATGGGAACCCACACCCATGCTTATGGTGTAAGAGTTGTTCTGTTAACAAGACAGCAGTTGCTGATGCCTCTGTGCTCTGAATACTTGAGATAAATTTCTTCCATTACATGTGTATTACAAACCCACACCAGCAATACAGGGGATAAGTGCTTCCCTGTAGCTGAGACTCTCACAAGTGTCACTGATCATAACAAAGCTTCTTGTTTTTAAAAAACCTCACATTATATTATAGGGCCCAGGACAGTTTGTCTACACATCTGCCATAACATGCTCAATACAGACCAGCCATAAAGTAGGCCTGACTCTCAGTTTTCCCTAAGACAAAACCTGACACCAGAAAAGATCACAAACTGGGACTACCCAGACACCACTCAGGAACTATCAGCATCCAAGGAGCAAATACATAATGTTATAAAGGAAATACCTAACCTTCCAGCCAGGTTAGATAGGGATCGCCCTTAGGCCAGTCCATGTCCCTCCCCTTTCACCAAGATACCCCTAGAGTAATGTCAGCCAGTCAGAGGTCCTGCACGTTAGAAATCCCTCACCACATCCTCCAACCTCTGCTATGATGAAAACCCCACCTCAATTAAGCTCCAGACCTATCATCTCTTTCCATTGCATCCAACACAAGGAGGGTCCAACTCAAGTTTGAATAAAGGCTCTTTGCTTCTGCATATGGGATTCAGAGTCAGTGGTGGTGATTTGGGTATTCGCACAATCTAGTCATAGGATATATGAGTGTGAGCTTGTGTATTTAATGAAACAAATTTCGCAGAATAATTAATTTACCTCATATGTTTATATCTGAACTCTAAATGACGTTATAATTTTGTCTCTTCCGTTTTTTAGGGAGGAGATAATATCAATAGTTTTCAGGCCTCATAAAATTTATCTATGATTCTCTTTATTATTCTCTTAATTAGAGCAGGGTTTTCTGTGCCTTGAGTATATGAGACAACTAGATACCATGTGTATAGGTTTCAGGATTGACTGTAATGTGATTTTTGTCTCTTCAATGGTGCAATGAAAACTTGTGGTTCTCAGAATAAAAAAATGGTTCTCAGAATAAAAAAAGACCCAGACTCCTCCCACCCCCTCCTCTCTCTCTCTCTCTCTCTCTCTCTCTCTCTCTCTCTCTCTCTCTCTGTGTGTGTGTGTGTATGTGTACATAACAGTACCATCGTAGAGGCCAAGAAAAACTCAGATTTCATTTATTGGAAACGTGTTCTGCTTTGTGATTTGGATTTTTTTTTATTTGTGTGAGACAGGGACTGCCACTTGAACCTAGAGTTTGGGTATGAGTCTACATCTGTTTGGGAGCAAAACTGAAGGGAATCTCCTGTCTCTGCCTCTCCAGAAATGGGATTACAAATGGGTGCCACCACATATAGAGTTTTGTGTAGTTCTTCCTGTTTGTCTGGAAGGTCTTTTACCTGCAATGCCATACTTATGGTCCCATGTGTATGTATATTATCAAACTACAGATGAGTCCTGCCCAAAAGATGTGTTGTGATGCCAACCTTACACCTCTAATACTTTAAATTTATGTTTTCATGACTACAGGTATTTGGAAGTTAGATGAGCCAACTCGAAAGCTTGTATCTACTGGAAACATTTTACAAAATGTCAAAAAGAACAATGTGTCAGGAGTAAGAAACATATTTAAAACATAAGTATCTATAATTTCACCCAAGAGCTTACTCACTGATCCTACCTCATGTCATTGGTAGCCCAAGGGTAGGTAAGCTTGATTAATGCAGCCTTCCCACATCTGTTATTGAATATTAAAGAGCTTATAGAGATGATTGGAAGGAGTGAAAATGGATGCTGCCCCTCATTTAAATCCATTCTATATTAATATGGAAATGGCCTTTTCTGATGGTGAACACTGCCCTTCATTTAAATCCATAATATGTGAACATGGAAATGGTCTTGTCTTCCACACTAACAGAAGGATATCACATTATGTTAAGCAATGCATTCACAATGAAATCCATGAAAAGTGCTTTGCAAATTCAGAAACACGAAAACTATTATATCTTTGACAAATTAAAAAGAAAATTCTGTTGTGAGACATCCAAGAATTTTGTCTCCTGATCTGATTATAAATATTACAACTTTAGACAGTTCCAATGATTTCTACTCTCACACTTCTGTCCATTTCAGAGATCATCAGTGTGAGGCTGTGTTCTCTAAGAATATTCATGCCATTGACTCAGACACAGGAGTTAATCTTACTCTACCACACTTCCCTGTGATTAGTGAGCCTACTTTCAATATGAAAGACATTGAATGTTATTATATTCAACATCAGCAGAGAAAATTCTTGCACTGACAGTTCCATGACAAACATTACCTTGGTACAACAAGATCAGCTAGTACAATTACAAATGTGGGCCAGGAATAACTGGACGGTGACATAAAAACCTGCACATTCTTATTATAATCAAGAGCTTGAACATGCTCTTAAGGAAATGTAGCATACACATATTTAAATTATTAAGGTGTCACATTATTTAATAATAGATTTATTTGATTAGATTCTCAGGATAAAAGGCAGATACTATGCAAATCAATTTGAAATGAAGGAACAAACACTGTCAGTCCTTTGGAACATCAAAAGACCTGGTCTATATTAAGATACTATGTTTGCATAATCCAAATTTTAAATGTTCTGATTCCTGAAACTAATCACAAGTAGGATCTCAGTGGAGAAATTTAAAATTACATAATAAAGATATCTATCAATTGATTACAAATGATGAACCTTGAAACTCAGGCAGCCATAGACTGCCTTTAGGGGGATGTTACTTTCTATCTGAAATAGTTTCATGCTGTCAGTATGTAGGGTCCTTATGAGACAGATTTTAAATACCCAGATGAGTTAGGGTTTTCAAATGATCCCTTTCTTTATGTTCTGTTATATCCTTGAAATACATCAAAGTTAAAATTGCTATTTTAAGCTATTCTGCACTGTGGCTACAGCCCTAACCCATGAGCATTTCAGAAGGGATTTGCATTTAAATGACGGATTAATGTCACCATTTATAGAAATGGGTCTTTCGATGAAAAACAAGCTGTAACCTACTATTCGGTATACACAGAGATGACAGAACTGAGATATTAACACAAGACAATGTCTGCTTTCCTGACTCTTTGAGAGGCTCTGCATCTTGTGACTTTTTGCTGCCATACTGATTATCAACAGGATTTAGAGGCATGAATAGCTTTTGGCATAGGTAGAAATATGTAGATGCTATGTATCTGTT
>NW_024429232.1:5087026-5183365 GCF_017639785.1 Mesocricetus auratus | reverse complement strand
GCTGTTCTTCTCCTGAGATGCTATGAAAACCATTTATCTTCATCCAATATCCCCAGTCTGCTGAGCTTTAAATGCCATAGAACTCTCACAGTAAAGATTCCATCTGGTACTGTCTGGTGGCCAATGAACCAGGTCTGAGGAAATCCCATAGTCATTTGTGCAAGACAGTGGTCCTTTGTACTTGGTCTTACCTTTGCCTTCATTCTTACAATCCATGGAGGAACAGTCAATCCTAGATTTGAAAGAGTCATATGCAGCCTGCACCTACAATAGCACATACACTAAGTGCTCAGTCCCTGCTGTACACCACTGTGCTTCCCATCCCATAATGCTCACAAAAATCCCAATTGGACAATTCCTGATTCATGAAGGGTAGGGAAGAATGAGATAAGACGAGGTCTGCAGACTGACAAGAAACATGGCTATTACTCTGGGAACATATGTGTGTCATTGGGCAGAAACAGAGTGTGGCATGGGGATTACTCTGGGAGCTTAATGCTTACACTTTTGACCATCTGTTATGTCCAGGGCTGGCTGGTGAGGAGGATAACCCAAGTGACAGCAATTATGTCAAGGATGATGGTGATCCTTTGTTGAAGCAGACTGCACAAGAGTAAAGACACGAGGAGAAAGGTATGTTATTGCTCACTTTATGTGCCCACCAAAGGTAGCTTAAACATCAGTTTATCTATCCCTGGGTCTGTGGATTCAACCTGGTGAGACTTAAGGCAGACAGATCCACAGAGTTGCAAACCCAGTAAAGCAATGTGGAATGCCATGTCCATAGACCATCGTCTGTGTCTTGGTCATATGCCCCACCTTGGTCTCATGTATACTGTCTACATATTCAGTGTTATCTCTTAGTGACCAATAGCTTATATGTATGTGGGTGTTTTAATGGAGTGGCCAGGACACAAAGGCTTCTAAATATAAGGACCCATTGGACCTAATTTAAACAAAACTGCTATAGTAAATTTCCCTGCTTTTCAGGCCTTACAGAACAACCAGTCAACCATCATTCTCTTCCTCCTCAGGGGTGTTAGTATTAGAGAGGAGAGAGGTAGTACCTACAGCAAGTTTTCTCAACATCCCTCTGAAGCCATGCCTAGGGTGATTCTTTCTCTTTTTTCTCCTCTGGAACATGAGCTCCAGACTAAATTCCCTTGGGATTGAAGAAGCCTGAATGGCCAGCCTTGTGCTTCCTACCTGTAAGTCAGAGTCAAATTTACACTGTCACCCAAAAATTTCTCATCTATCACAGGCTGGCACATAGTGGTCTCAGTGATGACTTCAGCCATGCTTGCACATGTAGAGAACAGAAGAGCTCTATGGTCACCTAGGCTGTCCAGGCCTGACCGTATACCCAGTGGGACATAGGCACAAAGTAGTTCCAAAACAAGTGACCCCAACTCTGGCCTCTGTGTCCTAGGCTAGGTAAATCCTACAGTGAGGTCCCCTCACAAACACATAAACTTGACCAGCACAGAGTTGACTGTGTTTTTCTGATGGGCAGGGCACAGGGATAAAAGAAGGGTGCAAACAAAACAGGAGGGAGGGGGAGGAGGAATCAAGGGAAGGATCTTCCTTAGACCTCAAGGGAAATATTTCAACAGGAGCAGAACCTGAAAAGATGTACAGATTAGTGAGCATTGCTGAGGTGTTTCCCTGAAGAGTGGTTCACATGTTCTATACATTCATGCCCAGCTTGGACATGGTATTAGCTCACAGACCCTGTTACTACATATTCTGAGGAAGGCCAGCCCTGAAATATTTTTCCTTGACAATTGTGGTTACTTGGGGAGAAACCTATGGTAGATGGCTTACCTCCTTCTGCGCTGGACACAGACACTTCATGCTTCGTAACTGGGCACACTGCCATCTGTAATTCCTGCATAGCTCCTACTTCTGCGACCACAGCTGGAAATCTACAACTTGTGGGTCCTGATGTATAGAGTTCATCACTTTAAAAACAGGGACATGTGGAAAGGATGGAAAGGGAATCTGAAATATGCAGCACTCAGTCTCCACGGTTCTTACCCCCACTTCACTTCTGTCTCCCCATGGAGACTCCTTTCTGTCTCTTCCATCCTCTCTAAATGCTCACTCTGAAATTATCCCTTCTCCCACTGTATCCCAGGTTCTCATGCTCTCCAACTCAACTTAGTCACATAAAAGCTAGGAATAGTGTGGGAAGGTGATTTTGTAGTCAGATTTGTAAATTTTCTACCCACACAGAGAAACAAGTTATTGTGCCAAATGCAGATGAGAGATAAAAATTTCAAATACACACTAAGATGGAATTAATATAAGAAGAGGCTGTGAGGCAAAGAACACATTTTCAGTGTCAGTATTTGAAATTTTCCAGAACACAGTGCATCTTAAGATGACTGTATTCTATGCGACAAGCAAGTCCCAAAAGACAACCATCTCTTTTCTGTCTTATGTAAAATCTGAGCTCTGTAGGAGCCACAACATAAGCAACAGGACACCAAGGACATGGAATAGGACAGTGGTCTCCTCGAATGGACCACAGTGTATTGGTGAGAGAATGATCAACTCTACCCTCACAGACAGTCCAGAGTTTGCTGCACAGAATCCTACTTTGTTCAGTATCAGGACTCCTGGAATCCCTGGTATCCTCATTATCCAGCCACAGTGAACATGGTTCAATGGCCTAAAGTGCAATCAAACAGGTTTTGACATTTAAAGACAGCAATGGTGGGGCCTGTGACAAGACTAGCGATGGAATTCAACAAGAAAGTAGACTGTATGATTGTGCTAGATGAGGACGACTAGAAGCTCCTATCTAGAATGAGTAGCTTTCTGCAGTGCCTCTACCATTAGTGTCCTTGATGTAAAAGCTCTGCCTTCAAAATTCCAAAACAGGTACCAAATATCTCAGTGACCTACCTTGGGTCCTAATCCTTTTTCTGATGGCACAAATGGAAAGAACACAATTAATCAGACCAGGGAGCAAACCTGCACACTTCTGATGGGTCAGAGTAAAGTCATGTGACTTGTAACTGGACTGCAGGTGGAGATCCTGTGGAAACAGGGTTAGGGCTACACGATAACACTCTGCACCTTAAATCCACGGATCTATCACCTAGAACACACCTCCTTCAGTTCACTGCATTGTGTCCACAAACGAATTGATGACAACACTTCTTACCTTAGGGATCTGTTTATGGTGGACACAGACTCTATTCTGCAGGTCACATTTGCAGTTAGCCCCTGGTTTCAAGTCCACCCTGGATGAAGGTTCCTTCAGATAAAAACCTGACCCTGTCCAGAAGAAAAAAGAACAAAATTGGAACAATTCCACCTCACATGTTTGGAGGAATTCACCATTGATGCTATACAAATCTTGAATCCAGGCACAGCAGTATACATATGTGATTGCAACACACAGCAGAAGAAGCAGATGTGGATATGTTTGAGATTCAGATCTGCCTATTCTACATACAGCAGCTCAGGTTAGCCAGGACATAGTAATACCCCTTGTCAAAACATAAAATATAAATTGTGCATTCGGGACATTTCTATGTCTTCTTTCCAGAATTCAACCATTTCACATCCCTGACATCATAATTTTCAAGAGAATCAAAGCCTGAGATCAGGTGATTCCCACAAACTGAAAATCACTCTCACCCACCATGCAAGCTGCTGCTTTTTCTGCGCACATGGGACTCACCAAACCACCAAGATTCTAGAAAGTATGTGACAGCACAAGCTGCCTGTCATCCTGCAGGGACGAAGCTCTGCCAACAAATTCAATATGCACCACGTTTGATGGATCAGAAGATCAGAATAGAAGCTGCATGCCAAGTTCAAGAAGAGGATAGTACCTCATTTTCCAAACCTTGTAGTCTCTCATTATGTCACTGGCCTTCATTCAAGCAGGTCCCTGGTACCTTTGCCTCTGTGTTGGGGAAGCTGACCTAAGCCACCTCATGTGCTCGTTTTCTTCAGGACATCAAGACCAGGCTTCTGAATCTCATCCTCTCTCACAAACAGGTACGTACTGTACTCAAACTTACCTTCACTTGGCAATTCACACAGATTTGGGCCTGGGAATCTCTGTTGAGTTCAGTTCCCCTCCAACATTCAGGGACCTGCTCCCTACCTTAAGGTGTCCTGGAAAACAGCTCACACACCACACTCGCCACACTTTCAAACTGAACCTGTGGCTGTTGTCAAGGGTTGAACTGTGAACAAGAATTCCTTGTAATCATGACTCTTATAGTTCATTGGTCATAGAGAAGTCATGGCTGCTGGAATTGTTAAGGGAGAACTCAGAATTACACCTGGCATAACATCCTTACCTTGTTACTGTGGAGCAGAGCAATATTAATATAATATCAAATATATGTTATAAATCCCCGCATAACATGGGAAAATGATGTCAACTGCTAGGATCAGGAGATGGGAGGCAACATGAGAAACGTGGATGAAGGAGGCTATGAAAACAAAGACACAGATGTCATCAGGCCATTTCAGACAGGAGCATAAAGAGACACGAATGAATGATGGAACCAATCTTCTCTTCTGACACACCCTTCAGCAGTAGCTCGGGAAAGCAAAACTTTCCAAGGCAGCTTCACACGTCTATAGACTGACACGAGCCAGAAATATGAGTTCATGATTTACCTCCTCATGGCTGTCAATAAACCTGAGCTTCAACTCTGGTCTGCAGGAGACATTTGTTCCTGGTCTTACTTCTTCAAAATCCCTCATTTTTATGTACGATCTTCAGGACAGACTTTATCCCTCCCTCTACAGGTTTTCTCATTTTCTCTTTGTCCTCTCCAACACCCTTTTCCCTGATACTGTCCATTATATCCCTTATCCCATATCCAACTGGTATTGCAATTCCTGAAGTTCCTAAAGACAGCCAGAAAGCAATATGGAAGGGATGGTGTGAACAAAGAGGAGTGATACCTGAGATTTGTGTCAAGTCTGTCCTGTTAACAGAGGCAGCCCTTTTCAATGCTATGGAAGCCTGGTCCCTCAGGGCCATGAAAACAGGCAAGTAGACCTTCATTGAGTCTGAGCTACATGTGACTCTTTAGAGATGTCCAACCACATTACAGGGTGGCAGTTACGTGAAGGTTGGGGAAGATCATAGCTGAGGCTATAATGAAGAAGCATAGATACTAGAACCTGTAGCCATGATATATTGCTACACAGGACACAGAATTGTTACCTGGATCCTTCCTATTACAAAGACAGACTGTTGTCAAATGGGATATTGCATTTTCCCCAAGTGCACACCAAAAGACGTACTCAGCCAAGAGGAAGAGGGGACTCTACTGACCAAGGCTGCGCTTTTCCCAACCACATCCTAGCTCACTAGGTAAGGTTAAGATATTTCAAAGGCAGCATCCTACTTGTGTGCCTTGATGAATGCTAGGATCATCAGAAAAGGATATATACATCTCATTGCTGCTTGTTCCTAGCCCCTCACCATAAGTTCCTCAAGGGAGCTTTCTTACTGCTATGGCTACTCTATAAAACCCTGTCACAGGACAAAACAGCCATCTCTTTTTTGTTAATTTGTTGATAGGAAATTCCTCAGGACAGACTGTATCCCTTCCTTGACAGCACTCCTCATTTCCTTTTTCCACATTCCTGCCTCAATCCTCTTTCCCAGTTGGGCACCATCTCTCTGTTCCAGAGGACTTACATTGTTCCTGCTGTCCTTTCCAGAAGACAGTCACAGATTGAGTGGGAGTGGTTAAAGTGACCAAGATGATGAGCTGCCTAGACTGGTACCAAAGGACTTCCTGTTTTCCATGCACTATGAGTGGACCTACAAGCACAGCCAAAGCTAGGGAGATGGGGGGTCATTGGGCAGATGTGCCTTATGACCACCTCTTTGTACAGCAGCAACTGCTGCAGCTGGAGGAAGCTGAAGGAGATGCAACCATGCACATCACACACAGTATCAGGAGGATGGATGCAGGAGCCTGATGTCTCAGGTTGGTGGGAAATGGTGCCCTAATGATCTGTACTGGATCCTTTCTGTGGCAGTCACTCCTCACTAGGCTGGAGTTCTACTAGACCATTTCAGTTTCCACTCTTCCAAGCAGAAAGAAACATGAAAGAATCTCTATTAGTGACATTGATAGGACAGAATTTGGTACCAACTACTACACTATTCTGAACATTTGGCCACCAGAGCAAACTCTCCTCCCTTCCTTCCCACCTGGTCATGTCCATGTTATACTATCTGCTTTTGGATCATCAGTCCAGACATTTAAATGAACAGGAAGCTGGAATTGTGACATCATAAAGTACTAGACATCTTAAAATCTGTGCCCTCTCAGTGGGTACAACTGTGATTTAAAATGATAATAAAATATTTTCTTTAAAATAGATGGGTCACCAAACCAACTGCACCGTATGTAGGACTCCATGCAGGGCTCACCGTGGGGTGGTCACACAGCAGCAGCGGCAGCAACAGCAGCACAGTGCTCTCATGGCTTGGGAAATTCGCTTCCTCACCAGACTCCAGCCCTGAATGGCCTGGATCCAGATGTTGTGGGTGCCACCTGGGACTGGTCACTCTGAAAGTTTGGTCCCTTAGATGGTTCCTCTATGGAGAAGTCCATGCTGACAAACACAGTAGGAGTTCCATCCAGAGCAGCTTCAGGACAGGGGAGACTGCCAGGTAGACTTTCAACTGAATTCCTGTTGACTGCAATGTCCCCTGTAGCAGTGTTGGTGACATCTTCCATAGAAGCCTCTCTTTCTGGGACTGTGTTGTCAGGGCAGGGCATCACTTCCCAGGCAGGAGTACCTGCTGAGCCTGGGGCAGCTTCTGCACCCCTTGCCTCTTTCTTCCACAGGTTCTGTGTGAAAGTGATTCTCCTGAGCAGGAAGAGCTGGTTCACTAGCTCTCTTCTTCAAGGGCAGAGGGAGGCTAAGAAGACCTGAAGAGACCATGTTTACCCAGGACTCATCTTGCACATGGCTATCCCCACAGCTCAATTTGTGTTTGAGGATGTTTATGGTTGCTGTTACATTATTTGGTTGCCTGTGTTTCAGGGATGATACTATCTCTTCACAGGTGTAGCCCATGGTGCACATAGTCTCCACGACCCTGGGAAGGATTTCCTTATGTGCAGGTGGTACATGTTCTTCAATGTGGCCCAGCCATGGTCGTTCCACAAGCTGACTTATTGTCATTCTGTACCAGGTGGGGACCATGAGTAATCGTGCAATGATGGTATGGCACGATTTTGACAAGTGGCTGGGAATGGGACACATCATGGTGGTGATGAGCCTGTGCATACCTTCAATGGTGGTTTCTATATATGGGAAGTGCCCTGTGACCAGGATGTATAGGAGGACACCCAAGCTCCACATGTCACCTGCCATTCCATCATAGGGTTTACTTGCCAAGATCTCTGGGGCACAATAGAGCAAGGAACCACACAGCTCCTCCAACATCTGCCCCTCTGTGATCTTAATTGCCATACCAAAGTCACACAGCTTTGCATTTCCTGCTGCATCGACTAAGATGTTTTCTAATTTAATATCACGATGCGCAATGTGTCTTTGGTGGAGGAAATGAATTGCTGACACAACCTGCCGGAAAATCGGTCTAGCCTCATCCTCCATTAGACAGCCCAGTGCCCTGAGGTAGCTCTCCAGATCTACTCCTGCCACATATTCCATGATCACATAAGTGGTTGTCACTGTGTCGATCATGTGAAAAAACCGAACGATGTTCCTGTGTTCCACAGACTGAAGGATGTTCACTTCAGTGCTGATGTCAGCCACACTGTTGGTGCTTTTCTCCAGGACCTTGACAGCCACTCGCGTATGTGTGGGAAGGTGGCAGGCCAGCATCACCTCCCCAAAGGAGCCACAACCTAAAGACAGTAACATCTTGAAATCTTTTTCAAGAATGTCCTCTTCCATGTGGCTAGCCATGGTGTTCTGCTCAATTTCAACCTCTTTATCTCCTGTGAAATCAGAGTCACACAATTCTAAAAGAAAGAAAGAATGAAAGAAAGAAATAATGGTAATGCAATTTTAGGAGTACAGTTTACAGCTTTGAAATCTCTGTCATGAAATGTGAGATATCCTAATGACGGTCTTCAGTCCTGTAAAAGTACTAGAATACACAGTTTACCTTGTGACCTGACTTAGAAAAAGAGATACACACACAGAACAGATTTCAATATAAATTTTTACCATTCCTTTATTGAAAGGAACTCGATCTACAGTGAGTGCTCTTGGTAATCAACCACGTGTATCTCCTGGTGAAATAGGAGGAAGGTGTTCTAAGGTGTGTAAGTGAAAGTTATAAAGGTCTGAGGATGAAAAGGCAGAAGTGAAGTAAAAAGAAAGAGATTTAAGGAGCATGAAAGAATGAACAATGTTTCAGGTGTCTATTCTCACTTAATCTACTGCTATGTTAAGAGCCCAAAAGTTATAGTCTTAAGATTAACTAATAGAGTTACGGTAAACTAATAATCTAGCCCTGCCAGGGGACCGCTAACTAAAGTTACCATAATTATAAGCTCAAGAGTTTAAATTCATTTTGGTTGTTTTCTAAGTTCACATTACAACCTGCTTCTCATTGTGCTAAAAATATCTGCCTAATCTATAAACATCCAGTGTTCTGGAAACAACATAGTGTGTTAATGCTTTTAACTAGAATCACTTTGGATCCCCTACAACCTGAGTCTTCTGCTTCTTCTAAAATGCAGGTGTCAGTACAGAGTTGGCGTTAGTGAAGTGCGCATGTAAAGAACATGCTGAGATCCCTGACAGAATGAGCTAGTTCTTTTCAAGGACGTGCCAGAACGCACCCCCTCAACCAAGCTCATCAAGAGAGATTAGATACAGATTACATTATAGAACAATTGATATTGTAAAGGATAGAACTACTGTCTAGAGGTTCTTTCAGGAATGTTACAGTGTTTATATGATGGGGGAAGTCCTATGTATATGCCAATAAAGCACTGTTGGGCCAATAGGGAACCAAGTTAGGTGGGATTAGGAGTTCAGGAGAACTCTGGGAAGAAGAAACACGGAGAGTCAAGATGTAACACCATGGGGTAGGAAGCCCGGAACTATTCTCCGGTAAGAGAAATACTTAGATTAACAATTATGGGATAATTACTTAAGTCAGAGCTAGCCAGTAAGAAACAAGTGAGGCCAACAGCTTCATAATTAATATAGCCTCCTGTGTGTTTATTTGGGACTGATGCGGCTCTAGAACCAGGCTGGTGGGAAGGCTTCTCTCAAGGAAAAGGTTTCTCTTAACATTTATACACAGTACATTAGCAAATATGGTAGGAATTCCTACACATGTGTAAATATTGAAATAAGTTAATATAAGATCTCTTAAACATTTGTCATCTCCAACTCTATTGAACTGGCACCCAGAAGCGTGCCAAATATGGCATAGCCCAAACATCATGGACTCTGTGGTTCATTCAAACCTTTGTTGAAGAATGAGATGAGAACCAGGTTAGAGAAAATATTTCAAGTGTAAGCAAAGGAACACAGACACACTAATCTCTGAACCAGTATAACCCTGATCCCTCAAACAAATGAGCTCAATGAATAGAGCTAGATTAAGTTCCTTTTCCGGAATAATATAGATGAGAAGACCTTGATACTTCACATCCATCTCAGCCACACACTCAAGAGCACTTCCTTCACAGTGAAAATGGCCTCATACAGTAGCTGAAGTAGAAATTGTAACAAACAAAGTGAAGAACTGTAGAGCATAAACGGAGACTGTGGGGAAGAGTCGAAACTCATATCTCAAAATCATGATTGAAATCCTCATCTTGAACAGTTAATGAATACAACTAAATTTGTAAAATACACAAGTAAACAGGAATAATAAAATGACAAAGAAGTTGATTGAAACCCAAACCAGTAATGTAAATGAAGCAGTAAATAAGTCAAGCGCCAATTGCCATAATACACTGAAACTTTGGGAAATGCACTCACTATGCGCACATCCAAAAGGTTGGGGGGAAAGACCAAGTATATGGCAACCAACTGAATCCAACTGCTCTCCCAACACACAACTGCTCTCTGAAGTACAGACAAAGCTCAGGCTCAGGCAGCACCATTTTATTGGCTAGAGACTAGCATACCTCACAAGGAATCCGAGTGATGTCACATGCAATGGACCAATCAAGGCTCAGCAAAACAAATCTTATTGATTTTTAAATGTTTTCCAGTTCACACTTTGCCCCTAGGGACAAATTTCTTAGTAGAGAGGGCTGCCACCCATCCCTACCCCATCTGTATTAACTTCCCAAAGTCAAAATAGATACATTGCATTCACACAATCACTCATTGATAATATCTATACTACCTACACCCTGAATATAATCAATGAGCTCTTCAAGTGGCCTAAAGTCCAGATGCCATTCTCTTTCCTGTAGCATAAGTCTCATGTTACCCACGATGCAACTTGGTGTTGTACCAACTACCTTTCCCTCAGAAACCTTGAAATTCATGGAGACATTCTCGGTTTGTTAGGATTAAAACTCCTACGGACCACCGTTTAAGTTCCCATCTCTACTAACAAAATTTTGTCTCAAAGGAAGTATGTCCTAACATCACTGACCCTCTGTAATCTTGGGCAGATCCTTCCATACTCTGCTAATAAAGAATATATAACCAACAGGAGGAAATTAATAAATCAAAGAAAAATCAAAGTATAAGAAAAAACTAGACAAACACTGATAGTATTGAGAATTTCAAGAAAGTCATTTACAGTGATCAAAACAATTCACTGCTGATTTCTATAATCTCAACATCTGACAGCAATGTTCTCCAAATATTTCAGTAGTCTATAGTCTGAGAGAAGGAACATTTTCAAATGTTGTTATAAAGATGCATTCACCCTCATTCTCACAACAAGTTAATAAACCTTAAAAGGGGCCAGTGTCAGGTAATGTCCATGACTAACGTAGATTAGAATATTCCTTAGGAGTAATCATCCTTAATGAGAGATAGTTCACATCAAATTCACACCACATTAATGATCAAGATTCATTCACACAGGAACATTAGAATTCCTCCACACACACAAATTCACACACGCCATAGCATAATATGCCATTTGTACAATGTTATCATCACTCATCAAAGGTATGAAATGCCTTTTTATGATTAAAATAGGAAACTAGAGTGTTACTTTAAGTATTCCAGTTCCACAAACACAAGTTACACATTTGTTATCTGGAGGGTCATGAACAAGCAGTGGGAGCAAACTTTCTTCCTTTGATTTCCTTCTTACATTCAATGGGAGGGTGAGTGAAATAGAGCAAGTAAATAAGATCAAATTGAAGTATAGGCAGATGCGGGAAGTCAACATCAAATTCTTCATCTTACACAGTTCATATATACCATTACATGTATAAATTATACAAGGACAAAGGCAAAAATGATGAAGAAATCAAACTGATAAAAGAAAAACGAGGTGAAGGGAGAAAAAAGAACTTACAGGCAAAAATTAAAACTCAAACAAATGATGTAAATAAAGAAATAAATAGATACCTGTGACAAAACACCAAACTGAAAACCTGGGAAACACACTCAATATGTCAAGATCCTACAGGTTTTGGAAAGTCCAAATTGAAGGAGAATCAAGTGAATCCAACTGCTCACTCCACCTGGACCAACTGATTCTCTGAAGGACAAGTCACAGTCCTAGGTGGTGTTCTTTCATTGGCTGATATCTAGCTTACCTCACGTGGATTCCAAGTGATGTCACATGCAATGGTCCAATCACGACTTGGCAAAATTCACAGTGATTTTTTAAAAATTTTTTCTTTTACATTCTTGCCTCCAGACAGTATACTACTATATTTCTCAGGACTGTAAACTAATATTTGTGAATGGTCTCTGTCCAGGAGGTAGAGTTTATTTAACCTCAGATTTATAGACTCTAAAATCAATGGGAGAAACTGGTGGCCTGGACATCAGCAGATTTGTGAAGTTGATTATATAGCATTGTAATCTCGAAAATTTTCTGACATTTCCCTGTCCTCACCAAGTACGATTACTGCAAACTCAACCATTTTTCTCTAGTCAAGCAAGGTCATGTTACACTATAGGTGTCAATATGAATACACACAATCAGAGGTTCTTTCTCCTCCACAGCCCTTTCTCAATTAATGTTAAGAGCATGAGATATATGACCTTTAAACTCACTGTGTTTAAGAGTGTCATGTCCTCCTTCAGTGAGCATCTTCCAGAATTGACACCAAAACTTCAAAATTTGTAGTAGCTCCCTGAATCAGATCCCTATAGTTTCTGTACTCCAGGAATACACTATCTTCCAAACAATGTCCATGCTCCCCTTAACTGCTGCAGTTAGTAAAACGTCTGCATTTATGCCTCATCTCTGCTTACTTTGGCTCTGCAGGCCCTTAGTGTTCCAACACAGTAGCTTCTAACATCTCTGTGAAGCCACAGAGCAAACATCAGCAATACTCTTCTCTACTGTGATAATAGCCAGTGATGTCAAACTTTCTGTAACCTATTTGTGTCCCTTTCAGAGCAGAGAAAGGACTTCCCCAAAGGATTAATAAAGGACAGTTCACCTGGATGAACATGGTTCAACAACTATTTCATAGGCTTAGCCATTTGGGGGATTTTTGCATCAATGTTCTTGAGGGAGACTGGTCTGTAATACCATATCTTGGTTGTGTCTTTGTGTGGTTTGGATACTAATGTAATTGTAGCATAGTAGAAAGAGTTTGGCAATGGTCCTTCTACTTCTATCGTGTGGAAATTTTGAAGAGTATTGGTATAAGCTCTTCCTTGAATTTTTGGTAGAATTCTGAACTGAAGCCATCTGGCCCTGGACTTTCATGCTTGGAAGAATTTTTTATGGCTGCTTCTATTTCTTTAGGGGTAATTGATCTGGAACCGAAAGTTCTTCTTCTCCTGTGGAAACAAATGCAAAACCCCCTTCTCCAAGGTAGTACATATCCTGGTTTCCAGACTGAGGTCATAACATTGTTAAAATACACCGGTTGTTTCAGTTCAGAAGTCTTCTCTGTAGTTCAGTGTCTTTCTGCAGCAGTTTGTCCTTTTTCATTAGCATCTTCAACAAATGGTGCTGGAATAACTGGATGCTGGCATGTAGAAGAATGTGGATAGATCCATGTGTGTAGCCATGCACAAAACATAAGTCGAAATGGATCAAAGACCTCAACATAAATCCAGCCACACTGAAACTGTTAGAAGAGAAAGTGGGAGGTACCCTTGGATGAATTGATAACAGAGACAGCTTCCTGAACAGACAACAATTAATACGAGGGACCTCCTGAAACTTAGAAGCTTCTGTAAGGCAAAGGACACAGTCACCAAGACAAAAAGGCACCTACAGAATGGGAAAAGATATTCACAAACCACACATCTGACAGAGAGATGATCTCCAAAATTTACAAATAACTCAAGAAGCCAGTCTCTGAACCACCGAAGGAGTGCTGACTTTTACATCCACTTTGGAAATCAGTATGGAGATTCCTCAGAAAAATGGGAATAAGCTACCACAAGACCCAGCAACTCCACTCTTAACTCATATATTCAAAAGATTCACATTCATACAACAAGGACATCTGTTCCAATATGTTCGTAGCAGCATTATTTTTAATAGCTAGGAATTGGAAGCAACCTAGATACCCCTCAAATGAAGAGTGGATAGAGGAAATATGGTACATTTACACAAAGGATTACTATTCAACAGAAAAAACAATGGAATCCTGAAATTTGCAGGATAATGGGAGACACTAGAAAAAAGTCATCCTGAGTGAGATATCCCAGTCCAAAAAGAGAAATATGGCATGTACTTGCTCATATGTGGATTTTAGACATAGATCTGGGGAGTGCCAGCCTACAATCCCATGGCCAGAGAGTCTGGGAAACATAATCTTCATTCAATGGTTGATAGAAAAAGGGGCAGACTCCCACAGTTAAACACTGAGCTGAACTCTAGGAATCCAATGACAGAGAGGGAGGATTGACGAGCAAAGTAGTTAAGACTGGATTGGTTTAACCTCCAGAAACAGCTGACCTGACAAGGGTTAGCTCTTGAATGCCAGACTGATGCTTGGGAATCCAGCATGGGACTGATCAAGACCCCCTGAACGTGGGTCTCAGTGAGGAGTCCTAGGTAATCTATGGGACCTTGGGTCGTAGATCAGTATTTATCCCAGGCACAGAAATGGACTTTGGGTGCCCATCCAACAAGGAGAGATGCACTCTCACCCTGGTCTCTTGGGGGAGGGTGCAGGCCCTGTGCTGGATGATATGACAGACTATGGACACTCCTCATAAAGGGCCTCACCCTCCCTGGGGAAATGAGGAGATAATGGAGGGGTTGGTGGGATGGCATTGGAAGAGGGGAGGGAAAGGGAGAGGGACCTGGAATTGATATGTGAAGCAACCTCATATCTAATTTAAATTTATTTTTAAAAATAAAAATTAAAACAAAATTCAATGTTAGTTAACGATTATTTAACCTGTTTTTGGGGGTCTTTGTTCCTCCTGGCTATTTGTGAAGCATTTCTTTTAAGGTTTGGTTAGATCTTTCAACCACTGCTTGTTCTGTGGGATTGTAAGGTATACCAGTTATATGTTTTATATTATAATATTTGAAAAAATGTTCCAATTTACTGCAGACATATGCTGAAGCATTGTCAGTTTTTATTTGTGCAGTATACCCATAACAGCCATCACCTCTAAGAGGTGTGTAATAACAGAATCAGCCTTTTCAGAGCTGAGGGCAGTAACCCATTGGAAGCCTGAGAACGTATCTATGGTAATGGTGTATATATTTCAAATTGCCACATTCTGAGAAGTGAAAGACATCCATTTGCCAAAGTTCATTTCTGTGAACACCTTTGGGATTACAACCTGTGGTAAAGGAGTTTGATTGTAGAATGAGCAAGTGGGGCAATTTATTACTATTGTTTTGACTTGTTGCCAGGTGATAGAAATATACTTCTTTAAACCTTTGCCATTTAACATGGTGTTTCTTATGAAACTCTGCAGCTTCCAACACATTACCTATTAATAAATGATTGACATTACCTATTAATAAATGATCAATTTCATCATTGTGGCAGGGCTATTAGTGTCATACTTATTTATTCTTGGGCAGTCATGTTGGAGAGACTTCAAGGGCATAGTTTCTAAATTTATTAGGAGACAGCTGTATCACCAACTAACTGATGCTCTGGCCTTTTCAATCTTAACACACCCTCTTCCTCAATTTCCCTGACTCTTAGGTCTATGAGTGTTTGACACACTTAACCATTGGGATTAAGCCTGTACAACTCTACAACTGATTGGCTTCAGTTTGCTGTAGTGGTCTCTTTATTTTTCAAAGAGAAGCTTCCTTGAATAGAGTTGAGGACCACATTTGTTGTGGATGCACACACTAATGTATACAGATTATTTTAGGAAAGATGCTGGTTTAAGAAGTTAGTAGTTATAAATTCTCCTCCAATATCCATGATCTCACATACCTTGAGTGGTTGTGTTGGTTTCTAGTACCAGACATGGTTGCCCTCTTGGTGAGTGGTCTTAAGTCACATTAGTCCAATTAAGTCCAAGGTATAGTTGACACTATCGCACCCTGGGTATCATACCATGCTGGTTGATGTGGTTCACAGGTGCCATTGCTGCAAAGAACACTGCTTGATTCCCATCTCTGGGTGTTTTGTGGTTACTCTTAGTACAAGGAAAACTAATTCACAGGAAACAAAAATCCAGGTCATTTCCAGCTCAGGTAACATTAGACATTTATAGAATGGTTAAAAACAATACCCTCTTTTGGAAATAGTTTTGTTTTCAGCTATTTACAAGGGCGAGTGCTTTTTCCCCTGTGGTCTTCAGTTGTTCCTCTTCAAGCTGCTACAAAGCAGCAAGGCTAGAGAGATGCACAACAGGGAGTTTGGCAGGACATTTTGAGACCTAAATGCTTGGGTCTATGGAAAATCTCACCTCTGGAGCCAGCTTCACTGAGTTTACATAGCACATGACAATTTACTAACAAACGGCATTCATCCCACTGTAAAAGTGAAGAAAATACCTGTTTCTGAAGCAACAGAGAAGGGAAAGAGAAGGAGTGTGTAGGCCTGCTGTGATGCATATTGACATAGGGGACTCAGGGGAGGTAATGACCCACCCCTGAGAGTATTACCAGGGAAGAATCCTGATTTTGAATGGTAAATCTCTGACATATTTGTATTTTGGAAAATTATGCCTCATAGCTTTCAAAATCTATGATCCAAGAGGATCAAGTCGAGAAAAATGTTCTGCCTTTACCCTTGTGTAGGGAAAAGGCCAGCAAAAGGAAAACACGCTAAGCAGAGCCTAAGAAACACACTTTGGCCCTGCAACCAGAACCAAAGAAATGCAGCCTGACGTTGAAACCAGTGACAAAGAAACACAGTTTGCCCCTGGAATCAGAGCCTGTGAAAGAAATACACACTGATCCTAAAACTAGAGTCAAAAGGCTAAAAGGACCAGATAAAGTGACAGTTTGACCCTAAAACAAGAGCCAAATCTTACCCTAACCTTATACAGAAAACTAGACAATCCCTAAGCAGGAGATTGAAATCTGACCAATACCCACCCTGGAAACACTTCCCACCCCCCCCCAAGGAGCCCTATATGACCTTGTGTCTGTTTACCTTTTGACTGCTCCTACTACCCAGCTGTCCTCTGCAACTCTGGCAGAGGTAGCCACTCTCCTGGACTCTTCCCTCCCAATAAACCCCTTGGATGAGCTTTGGGAGAAGAACTTTTGGCATGGAGCACAAACGACCCTGGGCAGAGCAGAGCAAAAAGTGACTGTTAACACTTTTGCCAGGGAAACCTTCCCTTGGCAGAGCTCTCTCCCATTCTCCTGGGAGCAGAGCTGAACTGTAGCAACTTTACCTGGAAACCTCCTCCTCCTGGAGCAAAACTGCTACACAGGGCAAACATCCCCAGCTGGAAGACCATCTCCTGCCAGAGCAGAGCTGATTCACTGGGGAAGCCTTTCCCTGAGGCAGGGCTGTAAGCTGCTATGCTTTCTGCCACCTGTGTTAGTCCGTGGCTCCTGTACCTTTCCATTTGAGATGTGTAACACTCAGTATTCTGTGACTCCCAAGTGCCAGAATACCTGTCCCATCCAATCCTTCTCAAATGCCTACACCATGTGACTTGATATTCTCTGGCTATGTTTGGGGATGAAGGACAAAATGCTTGAAGATGTGTACTTACAATCAGTGTGTGTCTACACATGGAATTAGGCATGCTGAGAAACCTGATGAATGAATGCTTTTTCACCTACAAAAATACAACAATAGGATTGATATTCCCCTAGAGGCCACTAGTTTAAGTTTAGAACAGGCTTAACTTTAGATATTTTTAAGGTCAAAATTTTCCCCTTACTCTGTGTTCATCACCTTGTGAGCAACCACAAGGGAAGGGGAGGCCTGTTGGTCTCTCAGACAGAACCCTTGAAACCCTGTTCACGTCCTTCTCTCATTAGAGACCACTAGGGACACAGGCTGCAGACACTAGTCACTCTTAACCTCCCACAGTGACCTTGATAAACACTTTCAGAAGAATGCTGCTGCTCCAATTGCTTTCCCATTTTCATGCAGCCTTGGACTTCAATCCATAAAATGCTACCATGACATTTATTGTGGGACTCCCTCTCTCAATTAATCTAATCTAGATATCTCTCTCAAAAAGGCTAGAGGCTTGTCTCCTAGGTGACTCCACATCCTTTAAATTGAGATGATTCTAAGGCACAAAAATTATATCAGCCAAGAAATTAATTTTTAGAAGGGCATTGTCAGCAAGCCTGCATTTTGCAGTGCTAATAAATTAATGGATCCAGACAATTATTCCCAATTACTATTCACAGTGCAACAATTTTTAAACATCTGACAGAATTACATCGCCTATACTCTTCCTGTTCCACATATGCATGCTGGTTGGGACACTTAAACTTATAAACCACATCTCAAAAAATTTTTATCATTTTTTATTTTAATTTTAAATAGCTTGCTTTACATGTCACTCCCAGTTCCCTCTCCCTCCCCTCCTTCCGCACTCCCCTTCCCCCTCACCCTCCCACCCTATTGCCAAATCCTTCCACATAGGGGATATCTAGAGTCTGTCATTTTACTCTGGGTAGGGTCCAGGCACTCCCCTAAGAGTCCAGGCTGAGAGAGCATCCCTCTTTGTGCTATAGGCACACGAGGACTGTTTGTAGACCAGGGATAGACACTGATCCACAGCTCAGGGCCCGATAAGTTGCCCAGGCCTTCTCGCTGACACTCACATTTGGGGGGTCCAGATCAGTCCCATGCTGGCCTCCCCACTGTCGGTCTGGGGTCCAAGAGCTCTCCCCTGTTCAGATCAGCTGTCTCTGCTGGTTTTGCCAGCCCATTCTTTGCCAATTTGCTCATCACTCTGTCACTGGGTTCCTTGGGTTCAGTTCAGTGATTAATTGTGTGTTTGCCTCTGCTTCCATCAGTCACAGGATGAAGGCTCCCGGATGGTTATAGACATCAAGTTCATTATCAGGAATGGGCATTCGAGGTGGTCTATCCACTATTGCTTAGCTTGCCAATTGGTGTTATCCCTTTAGATCACTCGAGGTCACTCTGGTGCCTGATCTGTATTCGATCCTATGATTCCCTCTTCCCTCTATTCTACCCCCACCCCCTCAACTTCCTGTTCCCCCATGACCAACTCTCTTCCTCTTCACCCCCTCTCTTCTTCCCAGGTCCCACTCCCCCCACCCCTCGCCGTGTTCCCCATCCATTCAGGGGATCTTGTCTCCATCCTCTTCTCTTGGGTACTATGCATATATGCATATCTTTTAGGTTCTTTCCTGTTTCCCAGACTTTCTATCAGTGGAAGTGCAAACTGGCACTATCCTGATCCATGTCTAAAATCCATATATGAGTGAGTACATACCATGTTTGTCTTTTTGCGACTGGGTTACCTCACTCAGGATGGTTTCTTCAGTGCTATCCATTTCCCTGCGAATTTCAAGATTCCATTGTTTTTTTCTGCTGAGTAATACTCCATTGTGTAAATGTACCACATTTTCTCTATCCACTCTTCAGTTGAGGGGCATCTAGGTTGCTTCCAGGTTCTGGCTATTGCAAATAATGCTGCTATGAACATAGTGGAGCAGATGCCCTTGTTGTATGAACTTGCCTCATTTGGATATATGCCTAAGAGTGGAATTGCTGGGTCTAGTGGTAGATTAATTCCCATTTTCCTGAGGAATCTCCACACTGATTTCCAAAGAGGCTGTATGAGTCGGCACTCCCACCAGCAGTGGAGGAGTGTTCCTCTCTCTCCACATCCTCTCCAGCATAAAATGTCTTCGGTGTTTTTGATTTTAGCCATTCTGACAGGGGTAAGATGGTATCTCAGAGTTGTTTTGATTTGCATTTCCCTGATGGCTAAGGATGTTGAGCACTTTCTTAAGTGTCTCTTGGCCATTTTAGCCTCCTCTACTGAGAATTCTCTATTTAGCTCTGTACCCCACCTTTTAATTGGATCCTTTGGTGTTTTGGAGACTTGTTTCTTGAGTTCTTTGTAAATTTTGGAGATTAGCCCTCTGTCAGATGTAGGGTTAGTGGATATCTTTTCCCATTCTGTGGCCTGCCTTTTTGTCTTTTTGACTGTGTCCTTTGCCTTACAGAAGCTTTTTAGTTTCAGAAGGTCCCATTTGTTAATTGTCGATCTCAGTGCCTGTGCTACTGGTGTTATGTTTAGGAAGTGGTCTCCTGTACCAACTCGTTGAAGAGTATCTCCCACTCTCTCTTCTAAAAGTTTCAGTGTGGCTGGATTTATGTTGAGATCTTTGATCCATTTGGACTTAAGTTTTGTACAAGGCGATAAACATGGATCTATCTGCAGTCTTCTGCATACCAGTACCCAGTTATGCCAGCACCATTTCTTGAAGATGCTTTCTTTTTTCCATTGTACAGTTTTAGCTTCTTTGTCAAAAATCAAGTGTTCATAGGTGTGTGGGTTAAAATTAGAGCTTTCGATTTGGTTCCATTGGTCTACCTGACTATTTTTGTGCCAATACCAAGCTGTTTTCAGGACTATAGCTCTATAATAGAGCTTGAAGTCAGGTATGGTGATACCTCCTGAAGTTCCTTTATTGTATAGGGATGTTTTAGCTATCCTGGGCCTTTTGTTTTTCCATATAAAGTTGATTAATGTTCTTTCCAGGTCCTTGAAGAATTGTGATGGAATTTTGATAGGGATTGCATTGAATCTGTAGACTGCTTTTGGCAAGATTGCCATTTTTATTATGTTGATCCTACCAATCCAAGAGCATGGGAGATCTTTCCATTTTCTGGTATCTTCTTTGAATTCTTTCTTTAAAGACACAAAGTTCTTGATATACAGGTCTTTAATTTCCTTGGTTAACCTTATCCCCAGATATTTGATGCTGTTTTTGGCTACTGTAAAGGGTGATGTTTCTCTGATTTCTTTCTCAGTCACTTCATCATCTGTATATAATAGGGCCACTGATTTTGTTGAGTTTACCTTGTATCCTGCCACATTGCTGAAGGTGTTTATCAGCTCTAGGAGTAACCTTGCGGAGTTTTTTGGGTCACTTATGTAAACTATCATATCATCTGCAAATAGTGAAAGTTTGACTTCTTCTTTTCCTATTTGTATCCCCTTTATCTCCTTTTGTTGTCTTATTGCTGTAGCTAGAACTTCAAGTACAATATTGAAGAGATATGGAGAGAGTGGACAGTCTTGTCTTGTTCCTGATTTTAGAGGAATTGCTTTGAGTTTCTCTCCATTTAGTTTGATGTTAGCTGTTGGTTTACTGTATATTGCTTTTATTATATTCAGGTACATTCCTGTTATCCCTGATCTCTCTAGGACCTTTATCATGAAGGGGTGCTGGATTTTGTCAAAGGCTTTATCAGCATCTAGTGAGATGATCGTGTGGCTTTTCTTTCGCAGATTGTTAATATGGTGGATTACATTGATAGATTTTTCTAATGTTGAACCATCCCTGCATTCCTGGGATGAAGCCTACTTGATCATGGTGGATGATTTTTCTGATGTGTTCTTGAATCCGGTTTGCGAGCATTTTATTGAGTATTTTTGCATCAATGTTCATGAGGGAAATTGGTCTATAGTTCTCTTTCTTAGTTGTGTCTTTGTGTGGCTTGGGTATCAAGGTAATTGTAGCCTCGTAGAAAGAGTTTGGCAGTGAGCCTCGTGCTTCTATTGTGTGGAATACTTTGAGGAGTATTGGAATTAGCTCCTCTTTGAATTTCTGGTAGAATTCTGAACTGAAGCCATCTGGGCCTGGGCTTTTTTTATTTGGGAGACTTTTGATGACTGCTTCTATTTCATTAGGGGTTATAGATCTGTTTAGATTGTTTATCTGTTCTTGATTTAGTTTTGGCAAGTGATATCTATCCAGGAAATTGTCCATTTCCTTTAAATTTTCAAATTTTGTGGAGTACAGATTTTCAAAGTATGCCCTGATGATTCTCTGGATTTCCTCAGAGTCTGATGTTATGTCCCCTTTTTCATCCCTGATTTTGTTAATTAGCATGCTCTCCCTCTGTCTTTTGGTTAGTTTGGACAAAGGTTTATCTATTTTGTTGATTTTCTCAAAGAACCAACTCTTTGTTTCATTGATTCTTCTCAGTTTTTTTCTGGTTTCTACTTGATTGATTTCAGCCCTCAATTTGATTATTTCCTGGCGTCTGCTCCTCCTGGGGGAGTTTGCTTCTTTTTGTTCTAGAACATTCAGCTGTGCTATTAATTCTCTAGTATGACTGTTCTCCAGTTTTTTCATGTGGGCACTTAGTGCTATAAACTTTCCTCTCAGCACTGCTTTCAAAGTGTCCCATAAGCTTGTGTATGTTGTGTCTTCATTCTCATTGAAATCGAGGAAGTCTTTAATATTTAGGAAACAAACTGATAAAGGAACATGTGTGCTCAAACCCCTCACTCCGTGCAGTGCCCTGCTGTGATCCTCTTCCTGCTGTGATCCTCTTCCTGCTGTGGGTGAGGATCTGTGGACCAGCATACAGGCAACTTCCTAATGAAGTAAGGAGGAGGCAGACATGCTGCTCCATGTAGCTCTGGAGACACCTGGAGGCGTTCTGTTACCATGAGTTCTGACCCTCTTTGGGCGAAGTCAGAGGTGGAGCAGATTGGACCCCTGAAGATGTGGATGAGAAGGCCTGAGACTGTGGTGGCCATGGAGGTGATGTTGGGGCTTGCTGCCCCACTGTTCTTCGCATCAATCAAGGTGTTGGAGAGCAGAAAAGGAATGAATTGGAAAACTAGGGCACAGGGATCAGGATTCCTTTATTAAGTAAGAGAAGTTACCTTTCCTCAGGGATTTTGATTTTAATTGATAGTCACCCATTGATATCCTGTTCTTTTTTAATTTTCCCCATGTGCAAGCAGTTTGTTCACTTCCTGCTCCTTGTTAGTGCTATGCTGAGAGATCCTGCTATATTACAGGCGTTTGCCTCATCTGTTTTGTGAAGTTTACACAGTGAGCCAATGAAGATGGAATAGATAAGGTGAAGACTCATCCCAAAATATGCTGTTTGCATACTGAGCTACAGGCATTTGCCTGAGTGTCCCATTCTGTCATCTAAGCTTTGAGAAATGAGTACTGCATTTTTGTTCTGCATATGATGACACCGAGTACACAGCGATTAAGTAATTTTCAGACAGTAACTCCCAATATTTTAGTTAAAGCCTAAATGTTCCTCAATTCATGTATGACTGGTTATATTTATGCTGTCATGTACACATGGATGACCATTGGCTTGCAACAGAATGAATTTTAGAGCTCTATAAATATTCACTAACCCTACATCTGACAGAGGGCTAATCTCCAAAATTTACAAAGAACTCAAGAAACAAGTCTCCAAAACACCAAAGGATCCACTTGAAAGGTGGGGTACAGAGCTAAATAGAGAATTCTCAATAGAGGAGGCTAAAATGGCCAAGAGACACTTAAGAAAGTGCTCAACATCCTTAGCCATCCGGGAAATGCAAATCAAAACAACTCTGAGATACCATCTTACTCCTGTTAGAATGGCTAGAATCAAAAACACCAAAGACAATTTATGCTGGAGAGGATGTGGAGAGAGAGGAACACTCCTCCACTGCTGGTGGGAATGCCGACCCATACAGCCTCTTTGGAAATCAGTATGGAGATTCCTCAGGAAAATGGGAATTAATCTACCACTAGACCCAGCAATTCCACTCTTAGGCATTTATCCAAATGAGGCAGGTTCATACAACAAGGGCATCTGCTCCACTATGTTCATAGCAGCATTGATTGTAATAGCCAGAACCTGGAAGCAACCTAGATGCCCCTCAACTGAAGAGTGGATAGAGAAAATGTGGTACATTTACACAATGGAGTATTACTCAGCAGAAAAAAACAATGGAATCTTGAAATTCTCAGGGAAATGGATAGCACTGGAAGAAACGATCCTGAGTGAGGTAACCCAGTCGCAAAAAGACAAACATGGTATGTACTCACTCATATATGGATTTTAAATATGGATCAGGATAGTGCCAGTCTGCACTTCCACTGATAGAGAGTCTGGGAAACAGGAAAGAACCTAAAAGATATGCATATATGCATAGTACCCAAGAGAAGAGGATGGAGACAAGATCCTCTGAATGGATGGGGAACACGGCGAGGGGGGGGGTAGTGGGACCTGGGAAGAATAGAGGGGGTAAAGAGGAAGGGAGTTGGTCATGGGGGAACAGGAAGTTGAGGGGGTGGGGGTAAAATAGGGGGAAGAGGGAATCATAGGATCGAAGACAGATCAGGCACCAAAGTGACATCAGGTATAACATCAATTGGCAAGCTAAGCAATAGTGGAAGGACCACCTCGAATGCCCATTCCTGATAATGAACTTGATGTCTATAACCATCCGGGAGCCTTCATCCTGTGACTGATGGAAGCAGAGGCAAACACACAACTAAGCACTGAACTGAACCCAAGGAACCCAGTTACAGAGAGAGAGGAGTGATGAACAAAATTGGCAAAGAATGGGCTGGCAAAACCAGCAGAGACAGCTGGTCTGAACAGGGGAGTGCTCTTGGACCCCAGACCGACAGTGGGGAGGCCAGAATGGGACTGATCTGGACCCCCCAAATGTGAGTGTCAGTGGGAAGGCCTAGGCAACCTATGGGGCCCTGAGCTGTGGACCAGTGTCTATCCCTGGTATACAATCTGTCTTCATGTGCCTATAGCACAAAGAGAGATGCTCTCTCAGCCTGGACTCTTAGGGGAGTGCCTTGACCCTACCAAGAGTAAAATGATAGACTCTAGATATCCCCTATGTGGAAGGATTTGGCAATAGGGTGGGAGGGAGGGTGGAAGGGGAGTGCGGGAGGAGGGGAGGGAGAGGGAACTGGGATTGACATGTAAAACAAGCTATTTAAAATTAAAATAAAAAATGATAAAAAAATAAATAAATGCAATTTTGTCATTCTCTCTGTCAAAAATTCTTGGGCTAGTGTAAGAAAAAATGTATATGGAAACTAACAGAAGAAAATTACTTTCATTCAATCATCTCTTTCTGCGTCTGGTATTTAACATACATATAATAACTTGCTAACAGTTTTTCCTTTGCTCTAAAAGAAAAAAAAGAAAAATATCCTGCAATTCCAGTTTAACTTGTAAATTATTCTGAAAGATAAATAAATGTGAAATAAGTTTGTGAATATTTTAAATGTCAATTAAATTTAAGTTTCTGATGAAGAAATTGATTACATGCATACAAGCTCACAAATTAGATTCCATTAATAACATTGGTAAAATGCAAAAAGTCAAATTACTGAAAAGGGAAGAGCTCCTTGGCAACTCATCACAGCTGACCACCAAAACAAAAATGAATAAATTTTTAGTTATTGTCACAGACATCACTTTGCACTACATTTTATTTCTTTGCTTTCCATATTGTATATGAATATACCATTCAGGTATGAAATTCTCAAAAAAAAATCATTGATCCAACCCCTGTGTATAGACTTACAGCATTTAATGCTATCTGTAAGAGTTTTATGGTGTGTTCTATTTGTTTTTGACCCATCTGACTACATAAAGTTGATGAAGTTAGATTTGTTTAATTTTTTTTTATTTTATTTTCCAGTTTAAATTTGGATAAGAAACAAGGTTGCTTCACAAGTCAGTTCCAGGTCCCTCTCCCATTCCCTCCCTTCCTCCCGGGCCCTCCCCCCCCCCTGTTATCCCCTCATTTCCCCAGGGAGGGTGAGGCCCTCCATGGGGGTGTGCATAGTCTGTCATTTCATATAGGGCAGGGCCTAGACCCTTCCCCAAGAGTTCAGGTGAGAGTGCACCTCACATTGTTCTATGGGAGTCCAAAGTCCGTGTGTATACTTGGGATGGGTACTGATCTGCTGCCCAAGGCTCAATAGATTCCCTAGGTCTCCTCACTGACACCCAGATTCAAGGGGTCTTGATCAGTCCCATGCTGGCTTCCCAGGCTGATGCCTGGGATTCAAGAGTTAACCTTTGTCTGGTCAGCTGTTTCTGGGGGTTCAACCAGCCCAGTCTTAATCCCTTTGATCATCAGTCCTCCCTCTCTGATACTGGCTTTCTTGAGTTCAGCTCAGTACTTAACCAAGGGAGTCTGCCTCTTCTTCGATCAGCCACTAAATAAAGTTTCTGTTTCCCAGACTCTCTGGCCATAGGATTGAAGGCTGGCACTCCCCAGATCTATGTCTAAAATCCATATATGAGAGAGTACATGCCATGTTTCTCTTTTTGTGACTGGGTTACCTCACTCAGGATGGTTTCTTCTAGTGTCATCCATTTGCCTGCGAATCTCATGATTCCATTATTTTTTTCTGCTGAATAGTACTCCATTGTGTAGATGTACCACATTTTCTCTATCCACTCTTCAGGTGAGGGACATCTAGGTTGCTTCCAAGTTCTGGCAATTACAAGTAAAGCTGCTATGAACATACTGGAACAGACATCTTTGTTGTATGAATGGGCATCTTTTGGATATATGCCTAAGAGTGGAGTTGCTGGGTCTTGTGGTAGGTTTATTCCCATTTTTCTGAGGAATCTCCATACTGATTTCCAAAGTGGCTGAACCAGTTGGCACTCCCACCAGCAATGGAGGAGTGTCCCCTTTCACCACATCCTCTCCAGCATAAATTGTCATTGGTGTTTTTGATTTTAGCCATTCTGACAGGGGTGAGATGGTATCTGAGAGTTGTTTTGATTTGCATTTCCCGGATGGCTAAGGATGTTGAGCACTTTCTCAAGTGCCTCTCAGCCATTTTAGACTCCTCTATTGAAAACTCTCTATTTAGTTCTGCAGCCCACTTTTTAATAGGGTCCTTTGGTGATTTGGAGACTTGCTTCTTGAGTTCTTTGTAAATTTTGGAGATCAATCCTCTGTCAGATGTGGGATTAGTGAATATTTCTTCCCATTCTGTGGGCTGCCTTTTTGTCTTGCTGACTGTGTCCTTTGCTTTACAGAAGCTTCTAAGTTTCATTAGGTCCCATTTATTAATTGTTGATCTCACTGTCTGTGCTACTGGTGTTATATTCAGGAAGCTGTCTCCTGTACCAATTCGTTCAAGGGTACCACCCACTTTCTCTTCTAAGAGGTTCAGTGTGGCTGGATTTATGTTGAGGTCTTTGATCCATTTGGACTTAAGTTTTTGCATGGCGATAAACATGGATAGATCCGCATTCTTCTACATGCCAGTCTCCAATTATGCCAGCACCATTTGTTGAAGATGCTTTCTTTATTCCATTGTATATTTTTAGCTTCTTCGTCAAAGATCAGATGTTTATACGTGTGTGGGTTAATACCCGGATTTTCAATTTGATTCCATTGGTCTACCTGTCTATTTTTGTGCCAATACCAAGCTGTTTTCAGGACTATAGCACTATAATAGAGCTTAAGGTCAGGGATGGTGATGCCTCCAGACGTTGCCTTGTTGAACAGGGTTGTTTTGGCTATCCTGGGTCTTTTGTTTTTCCATACAAAATTGATTATTGTTCTTTCAAGGTCTGTGAAGAATTGTGCTGGGATTTTAATGGGGATTGCATTGAATCTGTAGATTGCTTTTGGCAGGATTGCCATTTTTACTACATTGATCCTACCTATCCAAGAGCATGGGAGATCTTTCCATTTCCTGAGGGCTTCTTTAATTTCTTTCTTTAAAGATTCAAAGTTCTTACGATACAGGTCTTTCACTTGTTTGGTTAGCGTTACCCCAAGGTATTTTATGTTGTTCGTGGCAATTGTAAAGGGTGATGTTTCTCTGATTTCTCTTTCAGCCCTTTTATCATCTGTATATAGTAGGGCTACTGATTTTCTTGAGTTGATCTTGTAGCCTGCCACTTTGCTGAAGGTGTTAATCAGCTGTAAGAGTTCCCTGGTAGAGTTCTTTGGGTCCTTGATGTAAACTATCACATCGTCTGCAAACAGTGAAAGATTGACCTCTTCCTTCCCAATTTGTATCCCCTTGATCCCCCTTTGTTGTCGTATGGCAATAGCTAGCACTTCAAGTACCATGTTGAAAAGGTATGGAGAGAGTGGACAGCCTTGTTTTGTTCCTGATTTTAGAGGAATTGCGTTGAGTTTCTGTCCATTTAGTTTGATGTTGGCTGTTGGTTTGCTGTATATAGCTTTTATTATGTTTAAGTATGTCCCTGTTATCCCAGATCTCTCCAAGACCTTTATCATGAAGGGGTGTTGGATTTTGTCAAAGGCTTTTTCAGCATCTAGTGAGATGATCATGTGATTTTTGTTTTTCAGCTTGTTTATATGGTGGATTACGTTGATGGATTTTCTTATGTTGAACCATCCCTGCATCCGTGGGATGAAACCTACTTGATCGTGGTGAATGATTGTTTTGATGTGTTCTTGGATCCGATTTGCTAGTATTTTATTGAGTATTTTTGCATCAATGTTCATGAGGGATATTGGTCTGAAGTTCTCTTTCTTAGTTGTATCTTTGTGTGGCTTGGGGATCAAGGTTATTGAAGCCTCATAGAAAGAGTTTGGCAAAGACCCTTCTGCTTCTATTGTGTGGAACACTTTTAGAAGAATTGGTATAAGCTGTTCTTTGAATTTCTGGTAGAATTCTACACTGAGGCCATCTGGACCTGGGCTTTTTTTGGTTGGGAGACTTTTGATGACAGCTTCTATTTCCATAGGGGTTATAGGTCTATTTAAATTGCTTGTCTGTTCTTGATTTAATTTTGGCAATTGATAGCTGTCCAGGAAGTCAACCATTTCCTTTAAATTTTCGAATTTTGTGGAGTACAGGTTTTCAAAGTATGACCTAATGATTCTCTGGATTTCCTCAGAGTCTGTTGTTATGTCCCCCTTTTCATTTCTAATTTTGTTAATTTGCGTGTTCACTCTCTGCTGTTTGGTAAGTTTGGGCAAAGGTTTGTCTATCTTGTTGATTTTCTCAAAGAACCAACTCTTCGTTGCATTGATTCTTTGTATTGTTTTCCTGGTTTCTACTTTATTGATTTCAGCCCTCAATTTGATTATTTCCTGGTGTCTACTCCTCCCGGGGAGTGTGCTTCTTTGTGTTCTAGAGCTTTCAGCTGTGATGTTAATTCTCTGGTATAACTGTTCTCCTGTTTCTTCATGTGAGCATTTAGCGCTATGAACTTCCCCCGTAGCACTGCTTTCAAAGTGTCCCATAGGTTTGGGTATGTTGTTTGTTCATTTTCATTGAATTCGAGGAAGTCTTTAATTTCTTTTTTTATTTCCTCTTTGACCCAGGGATGGTGCAGTTGAGCATTATTCAATTTCCATGAGTTTGTAGGTTTTCTGCAATTTGTGTTGTTGTTGAATTCTAATTTTAAAGCATGGTGGTCTGATAAGATGCATGGAGTTATTCCAATTTTTTTGTAGCTGCTGAGGTTTGATATGTTGCCAAGTATGTGGTCGAGTTTTGAGAAGGTTCCATGTGGTGGTGAGAAGAAGGTATATTCTTTTTTATGTGGATGAAATGTTCTATAGATATCTGTTAATCCCAGTTGGGTCATTACTTCTATTAGACCTTTTGCTTCTTTCTTGAGTTTCTGTTTGGTATTCCTGTCTAGTGGTGAGAGTGGTGTGTTGAAATCTCCCACTATAACTGTGTGGGGCTTTAGATGAGATTTAAGTTCTAATAATGTTTCTTTAATGAATGTGGATGCCTTTGTATTTGGGGCATAGATGTTCAGGATAGACACTTCATCTTGGTGGGTTTCACCTGTGATGAGTATGTAATGACCTCCTTCATCTCTTTTGATTGATTTTATTTTAAAGTCTAGTTATTAGATATTAGGATTGCTACCCCTGCTTGTTTCTTGGGTCCATTTGATTGAAAAAAAATTTTCCCAACCTTTAACTCTCAGGTAATGTCTGTCTTTAAGGGTGAGATGTGTTTCTTGTATGCAGCAGAAGGAAGGGTTCTGTCTTCGAATCCAATCTGTCAGTCTGTGTCTTCTTACGGGTGAGTTAAGGCCATTAACATTGAGGGATATTAATGACCAATGATTTCTCATCCTTCTTCGATTTGCGATGGTTGTTGTTGGTGGAATTATGTGTGGAATTTCACACCTTTGTTCTTTTGGCTGTTGGTAGAGAGGGATTCTCTAATGCTTATGTTTTTCTGGTTGTAGTTAGCTTCCTTGGGTTGGAGTTTTCCTTCCAAAATTTTCTGTAGGGCTGGGTTAGTGGACACATATTGCTTGAATCTAGTTTTGTCATGGAATATCTTGTTTTCTCCGTCTATAGTGATTGAGAGCTTTGCCGGGTATAGTAGTCTGGGCTGGCATCTGTGGTCTCTTAGTGTAGGTAGAATATCTATCCAGGACCTTCTGGCTTTCAGCGTTTCCATGGAGAAATCAGGTGTAATTCTGATAGGTCTGCCTTTATATGTTACTTGACCTTTTTCCTTAGCTGCTCTTAATATTCTTTCTTTATTCTGTATGTTTGGGGTCTTGATAATTATGTGGCGAGGGGATTTTTTTTGTGGTCCACTCTATTTGGTGTTCTGTAGGATTCTTGTACCTTCATTGGCATGTCTTTCTTAAGGTTGGGGAAGTTTTCTTCTATGATTTTGTTGAATATGCCTTCTGTCCCTTTGAGGTGGATTTCTTCTCCTTCTTCTATACCTATTATTCTTAGGTTTGGTCTTTTCATGGTGTCCCATATTTCCTGGATGTTTTGTGTTAAGGATTTGTTGGATTTAAGGTTTTCTTTGGTTGATCAATCCATTTCTCCTAGCGTATCTTCCACACTTGAGATTCTCTCTTCCATCTCTTCTATTCTGTTGGTAATGCTTGTATTGGTAGTGCCTGACTGTTTGTCCAGCTTTTCTATTTTCTGCCTTTCTTCAGATTGTGTTTTTTTAATGACTCTATTTCAGTTTTCAACCCTTGCAGCGTTTGCATTGCTTCTTGCAATTTTCTGTTTATCTGTTCGTCCGTTTGTTGCCTTTCATGAATTTTTTGGATTGTTCTTTCTTCCATTTCTTGCATTTTTTGGTTTGCTTTTTGTTCCATTTCTTGCATTTTTTGGTTTGCTTTTTGTTCCATTTCTCGCATTTTGTGCTTTGTTTCTTCTTCCATTTCCTGCCTTTTTTGGTTTGTTTCTTCTTCCATTTTTTTCATTTTTTGCTTTGTTTTTTCTACCATTTCTTGCATTTTTTGCTTTGTTTCTTCTTCCATTTCCTGCCTTTTTTGGTATGATTCTTCTTCCAATTCTTGCATTTTTTGCTTTGTTTTTTCTTCCATTTCTTGCATTTTTTGCTTCATTTCTTCTTCCATTTCCTGCCTTTTTTGGTTTGTTTTTTCTTCCAATTTTGCATTTTTTGGTTTGTTTTTTCTTCCATTTCTTGCATTTTTTGGTTTGTTTTTTCTTCCATTTCTTTGAGGGATTTTCCAATATCCTCTTTTAGGTCCTCTATCATTTTCATGAAAGTGCTTTTAAGGTCGTTCTCTTCTGCTTCGTCCGCATTGGAATGTTGGGGTCTTGCTGGTGTGGAGTCTCTAGAATCTGGCTGTGTCATATTTGTTTTTCTGTTGCTGACTGTGTTTTTGTATTGTCTCTTTCCCATCTCTTCTTCAGTGGGTGCAGAAAGAGCCCCTTACTGGTCTAGGGACCAGAGTTCCCTTTTGGTGGGTGCTAGCAAGTCCAATAATCTGGTGGTTCTTCTATTCCTTGTCCGAATGCTGGTCCTGGTCTCCCTGGGTCCTCTGGTTTCCTGGTCTCGTTGGTGGGAGAGAAGACTTGGGGTCTGGGTGCTTGGCTCCCGCCGGGATTGGGAGCTCTGTGCAGGTCCCAGGCGATCTGCAGGCACTGGTGCACAGGCCGGGAAGCCAGCCTGTTTACCTGATGCTGCCCGAGGAACCAGATTTGTTTAATTTTAATAGTATGTTTGGGTGGTAATCCTATGCACCTTGTCTAATATCTATTTAAGGGTGGGTACAGTGAAGGTTTGTCTTTCTGTGACTGGGTTACCGCTATTAGGATAGTTTCTTCTAATTATATCCATTTGTCTATGTATTTCAGGATTTCATTGTTTTCCACTGAGTAGTGTAAATGTACCATACTTTCTTTATCCAATTTTCATTTCAGAGGTTGTTTCCAGGTTCTTGTTATTACAAATAATGCTGCTATGAACCTAGGTGAACAGATGTCCTTGTGGTATATATGTGCATCCCTTGGGTATATGCCTAACAGTGGAGCTGCTAGATCTTGAGGTAGACTGATTTCCATTTTCCTGAGAAACTGCCATACTGATCTCCAAAGTGGCTGTACAAATTTGCAATCCCACCAACAATGGAGGAGTGTTCCCCTTTCTCCACATCCTCTCCAGCATTAACAAAAATTCCATGCATATGGTAATACATGGATTACTATATTAATTATGAAGAGCTCACATGGAGTCATAGGAAAATGTTTATATCCCCATAGGATATATGAATCCTTGTGGTAATTATGTGTACACTCGTGGGAATCCATTAGTCCCCTTTGAAGGAGGGCCTTCTGCTGAATGTCAGGCATGGAAGCACAGGGGGAAATGCTGAAAGCAGCCAGGAGTGTCTAGCTCTGTGACTGACAGTCAGTGTAGGGTCAGGATAATCCATGAGCCATCCACCTCATGCCTCCCAATCAGTCCTTAACTCAGAGTTTCTCAACCTGGTGGTTGTGACCTCTTTGGCAAACCTGTATCTTCAAAACTATTTATATAAGATTCATGCCAGTTACACAATTACACTTATGAATTAACAACAAAAATAATTTGACATTTGGGGATCAGCACAACATGAGAAACTCTACTAAACAGAGAAGTTGGTCATTTTAAAGGAACATGTGCATTTTATATGAACAAGTAGATTTTAAAAGCAAATGAAAGGAAAAATGAAATGCAAATGAAAAGAACAAATATAAAGTTTTTCTTAGCCATGAATGGCTTCTGTTTGAAAGGACATCTGCTGCTCTTTGCAGCTGTTACACTAGTTATAAATCCATAGATCAAGTAGACTGGAGCAGGCTGGGAAGACCACACCATCCTCTATGCACCACACATGCCCTGTCATGCCATGCACAGCACATACCTTGTCTGAAACTCACATGGACACCCTTTCCTTACAATGAGGAAAACTCTAAAATCACAATATCAGGTAATAAATAGTAGTCATGTAAAAACAGAAAATCAAGGGTCTATGTAGCAAGGCATTAAAGACATGCTCTTAAAATACAGCAAAATAGACAAATTATAAACAGATGACACATTGTTTGCGACTGGGTAAACAACAGATATATACACACAGGTAAAAGTTTTCAATGAGGAGTTTCACTGGAAAGGAATTTTCTTCCATCATTAATGACTTTTTTGATTTTTTTCTTTCCTTTTGATTCAGAGCTTCTGAATTTACATAAAGATGCAATGGTGGTCAACAGATTTAATTTCTAAAATTCAGGGATTTTTTAAGTTAAATGTTGTGGGTGTGTGTATGCATGGGTTCACTCATGCCAGGGCATATATGTGGAGGTCAAAGGCCAACTTGCTGAAGTCAGTTCTCTCCTTCCACCAAGTGGGTGCTGGGAACAGAACTCAGGTTGTAATATTTGGTGATAAGTGCTTAAATTTTATCATGCTCAGAGTCCTTGACTCTTAGATGTGATATGCACATTCCAGTTGGGGGATTGTGTTGTAGCTCAGAAAGAAATCATGCTCAGTACTTTTTGGGATATCGTTGATGCACTTATAAGTCTTAAGTAGTTGAAACTCCTTCCATCCCCATGTCAGACTTTTGTTGAAATATTTCCTAGAGGAAACATGGGTATGGGAAATTGATACAAGTATCAAAACCACAAAGTGCATTACTATTACAAAATCTTTATTAAGGACTTAAATCATAATAGATACTTTCAATAATTTTAATTTTAAAGTTTATCATTAGGGCATATGAGACAGAAAAATCAGTTTGTTTTGTCAATTTGAAGACGCTTTTGTGAGTTCCTGTGTTCCTGTTTCCCCCTTCAGCAAACAATTTAATCTTCACAAATATGTTGTCTTTCTTTGAAGGTAAAAGAACAGAGATGAATATATATATCAAATACACTAATGTGATAGAATATTACATGATTATGTGCAAACTTTGAAAATTTCTTTAAGGATTGACACTTTTTTATTTACTGCAGGTTCTCCTCCCCCAGAATATGTATGCTTATGTGAGACTTTCAATACAGGTGTGGCACACCCTTGAGGGTATCATGAAGACTAAGATCTAGGATGTCCACCTTTACCAGCATTCACTTTGAGAAAGGGAATTTCATGTAACCTGGGGCATGTCATTATGGATATACTGTTTAGCTGAGAGTCACAGCAGAGCTCTGGACTCTGTGCCCACCAGTCTTGGGGCTACAGATACCTGCCACCATGTCTAGCTTTCTAAGTTGGCACAGATGATCTGAACTCAGGGGCTGACAATCATGTACTCCTTTCAATTCTCTAGTCTGGATCTTTGTGTAGATTACTCCACCATGTGTTATGCATTGATTTGGAGCACCATGTTGACTGTTAGGTTAAAAAATCATCAGAAGCTCACCTGGTGGGTCTTTAACTGGTATCCTAAAAGGTGTGTTATGACAAATATCAGTGAGCAGACCCTTAGAATTGTCTCTGTGGCACCCATGAACACTTTCTTATTCAGGGTGAACTTCATAGAAGCTCATGGGTAAAAATGCCAAGAGACATTCATTGGATGAGTCTTTGTATGTGTGCTTTTGTGTGTGTGAGTGGTGTGCCTGTGTGTGTATGTCTAGACGTTGGTTGCAGAGATAGGAACCATAAAACACTTGATGAGAGGTGTGCTCACCTTAAATTGACTGAATCCATCTATTGTCATTTTGGATATTTTGGAGAGATAGTTTTAGTGTGTGATTTGGTGATGTTTGATTAATATTCCTATATGAACACCACCTTTACCTGTGTTAACCAGGAAGTCCTCTTCATGCTAACTTCTTGTTATTTCATTTAGTGCCTTCTATAATGTTTCCCAGAAAGTTTACATACCAGATTTTTCATATTTGTTATTTATGATTTATATATTTATGTTTTAGAATCAATCTTATTTTATCATCAAACCCCCATTCCCTTGCCCTCCGATGCCCCCTGCCAATATCCCAAGGATAGTGAACTCTTCTATGGAGGATCATCAAAATCTGTCACATCCTTTGGGACAGAGCCTAGACCTCTTTTGTGTATATGGTTTGTGATAGAATCGCTCAACTGGGAATGGGCTCCCAAGGTCCAATTGTCCTCTAAGGATAAACACTGCCACCATTGTTTGAGGTCCTTTAGACTGTCCAGTTCTCATAGAAGGCACCCACATTCAGAGGGCTTGCTTAGGTCCAATGCTTGTTTCACCAACTTTACACCTAGGGTCTCCTTACTCTCACTCCGACTCTTTCTGTGGGTTTTTACAGCACAGTATTGGCTCCTTTGCTCATCCCTCCTTGCTCTGTACAACTGGATTCCAGGAAGATGGCTCAATGGTTAGCTGCTTATGCTAAGTTCTGCTTCAATCAGCTACTGGATGAAGGCTCGAGGAATGACAACCAAGAAATCATCAATGTGGAGAAGGGGACTGGGAGGAGAACAGGAGAGATCAGGAGGACTGAGATGGGGTAGCAATACAGGAGGGCAAAAAAGATGCCTCAATAGAGGGAGCCAGTATAGGCTTGGAGAAAGGTCTGGCACTTGAGCAATGTTCGGGGATCCACAGAGATGACCCCAACTAAGAATCTAGGCAGTGTGGAGAGGCTGACTTTGATGCCCTCACCCTATAATTAAATTTTTCTTGGATTTTATGAGATATGTTGAGTGTCTCTGTGTGAGTGTCTGTGTGTGTGAGTGTCTGTGTGTGTGTGTGTGTGTGTGTGTGTGTGTGTGTGTGTCTTTTTAGGGTACAGGTGTTGAAGGTAATTTTTATTCAAAATCTCTTACAAGTATATGACGAATGTGAGTAGACCTAGATCAGTGTCAATTGTTCTTCTCTGGCAGTATTTTTTTGTCACAGCCTCTTCTGGGACCTAGATCATGTACATAAGGTGTATCTGCACAGAGATCTTGGAGTTATGTGCACAGATTTGGATTGAAGGTACACCAAACTGCCAGGTCAAAATTTAATGTGGTCCTTGGGGAACTGAACAACTCAAGTCCTCATATTGATTTGACAAATATTTTGGCTAGATTGTCCTTACATTATCCTATGGTGAGGAATGGCTGTGGAAACAAGTTTAATGGCTATTCCTGAACACAATATCTGTGAGTCTTTTCTCCTCTACAGAACAGATGTTTCATTGGTCCTAAGAAATCAATCCCCTGGTGCACCTCTGTGAAATAAGAAGTAACAAATGGCATCAGAGTATGATGTTTTGGGCTGTGCAATTTGTAAGAGTCATGAAATCCTACAGCTAAGTAAAAAGTTTTATACATACAAAACACATATACACATACACACACATACATATAGCTGTAGGTCACTACTGGGGTCAGAAAAATGTTACTTTTTTACTGCTTTTTTTAAGTAAAAATTATCTTTATGGAAAAAACACTAAAAGAGTCATGAAATCCTAGAGCTAAGTAAAAATATTTATACATACAAAACACATATACACATACACACATACATATAGCTGTAGGTCACAGTCTGGGGTGAGAAAAGTGTTACTTTTTTACTGCTTTTTTAAGAAAAATTATCTATATGGAAAAAAACACTAATTTTCTATTATAAAAAATCATTAGAAGTTTTAAAAGGCTTCATTTACAAGGTAAATTGGTTGAAAGACTATTAAAACAGTGTAAATTCTTTGTAACTAAGCATAACCAAAATGAAGTAAACTCTGCTATTCTGTGCTCTGCAATGTGGCTATACAGCTCCCAGCCACACAACCTGCTCCTTCTCTTTTTCTGTTTCTATGAGCCAGAGCTCCTCTACAGAATTGTACCACCATTCCTACCTCCAATCAGAACATTTCTGAAAGTGAAAGGATATTGGATACTATACAACAATAAACATACAATTCATAAAACCAGGCGAAGTGGTGAGCACACACCTTTAGTCCCGGTTACTCAGAGTTGAAGAAAAAGTAAAGAGAGAACAGAGGAGTCCTATAGGGAACCCATTTGAGTGGTCCAATGAGATGCACTTCACTGTGTTTTCTCAGTGTTATTTTAATACACTTTGAAAATGAGAGGTTGTAACCACTCAGAGGTGCAGAAACTTAGGATGTGTATATACATAGTATGACACACACACAATTCCATTTTCTCTTATGTAAATGCATGGACACTTGAACTACACAAAAAGAAAGCATCTTCAAGAAATGGTGCTGGCATAACTGGGTACTGGTATGCAGAAGACTGCAGATAGATCCATGTTTATCGCCTTGTACAAAACTTAAGTCCAAATGGATCAAAGATCTCAACATAAATCCAGCCACACTGAAACTTTTAGAAGAGAGAGTGGGAGATACTCTTCAACGAGTTGGTACAGGAGACCACTTCCTAAACATAACACCAGTAGCACAGGCACTGAGATCGACAATTAACAAATGGGACCTTCTGAAACTAAAAAGCTTCTGTAAGGCAAAGGACACAGTCAAAAAGACAAAAAGGCAGGCCACAGAATGGGAAAAGATATCCACTAACCCTACATCTGACAGAGGGCTAATCTCCAAAATTTACAAAGAACTCAAGAAACAAGTCTCCAAAACACCAAAGGATCCAATTAAAAGGTGGGGTACAGAGCTAAATAGAGAATTCTCAGTAGAGGAGGCTAAAATGGCCAAGAGACACTTAAGAAAGTGCTCAACATCCTTAGCCATCAGGGAAATGCAAATCAAAACAACTCTGAGATACCATCTTACCCCTGTCAGAATGGCTAAAATCAAAAACACCGAAGACATTTTATGCTGGAGAGGATGTGGAGAGAGAGGAACACTCCTCCACTGCTGGTGGGAGTGCCGACTCATACAGCCTCTTTGGAAATCAGTGTGGAGATTCCTCAGGAAAATGGGAATTAATCTACCACTAGACCCAGCAATTCCACTCTTAGGCATATATCCAAATGAGGCAAGTTCATACAACAAGGGCATCTGCTCCACTATGTTCATAGCAGCATTATTTGCAATAGCCAGAACCTGGAAGCAACCTAGATGCCCCTCAACTGAAGAGTGGATAGAGAAAATGTGGTACATTTACACAATGGAGTATTACTCAGCAGAAAAAAACAATGGAATCTTGAAATTCGCAGGGAAATGGATAGCACTGAAGAAACCATCCTGAGTGAGGTAACCCAGTCGCAAAAAGACAAACATGGTATGTACTCACTCATATATGGATTTTAGACATGGATCAGGATAGTGCCAGTTTGCACTTCCACTGATAGAAAGTCTGGGAAACAGGAAAGAACCTAAAAGATATGCATATATGCATAGTACCCAAGAGAAGAGGATGGAGACAAGATCCCCTGAATGGATGGGGAACACGGCGAGGGGTGGGGGGAGTGGGACCTGGGAAGAAGAGAGGGGGTGAAGAGGAAGAGAGTTGGTCATGGGGGAACAGGAAGTTGAGGGGGTGGGGGTAGAATAGAGGGAAGAGGGAATCATAGGATCGAATACAGATCAGGCACCAGAGTGACCTCGAGTGATCTAAAGGGATAACACCAATTGGCAAGCTAAGCAATAGTGGAGAGACCACCTCGAATGCCCATTCCTGATAATGAACTTGATGTCTATAACCATCCGGGAGCCTTCATCCTGTGACTGATGGAAGCAGAGGCAAACACACAATTAATCACTGAACTGAACCCAAGGAACCCAGTGACAGAGTGATGAGCAAATTGGCAAAGAATGGGCTGGCAAAACCAGCAGAGACAGCTGATCTGAACAGGGGAGAGCTCTTGGACCCCAGACCGACAGTGGGGAGGCCAGCATGGGACTGATCTGGACCCCCCAAATGTGAGTGTCAGCGAGAAGGCCTGGGCAACTTATCGGGCCCTGAGCTGTGGATCAGTGTCTATCCCTGGTCTACAAACAGTCCTCGTGTGCCTATAGCACAAAGAGGGATGCTCTCTCAGCCTGGACTCTTAGGGGAGTGCCTGGACCCTACCCAGAGTAAAATGACAGACTCTAGATATCCCCTATGTGGAAGGATTTGGCAATAGGGTGGGAGGGTGGGGGGGAAGGGGAGTGCGGGAGGAGGGGAGGGAGAGGGAACTGGGATTGACATGTAAAACAAGCTATTTAAAATTAAAATAAAAAGTGATAAAAAAATGACCAGACTGTGGCTGGAGAGATGACTTGGTTAAGAGCATATGTTGCTCTTGCAGAGACTGAGGGTTCAGTTGCCAGCACACATGTGACAGCTCACAACATCCATAACTCCAGCTTCAGGGGCGTCAGATGCCTTCCATCTCTGCAGGCTCCAGGCACTTACATGATATATATATGAATGATGTGTACATATAAATAGAGGCAGAGCACACACATAAAAATCTAATAAATAAAGGGAAGATGCTGAGGCTTGGAGTAAACAGGGGTTGTAGAGCCCACGGATTTCCAACTCTGCCAGATCTCTGAAGTCAAAAAAAAGGGTGTTCTGAAAACAGCAGCAGCGAAACTCCTCAACGTGGGACCGCTCTCATTCAGCTCCACTTGGGGCGATCTTCTCACGCAACTCACCTGTGCGGCTCTCATCACACCCCCCTGCCCCATAGCAAAGACCTGTGATAGGCATATCACCAGGAGATCTTAGTGGAAGAGACACAAGAGTCCGGGATGAGCACATCGTCCGGCACACTTTGATGGCGCACCAGTTGCGGGTCATCCACGAACACTCCACACACCTACCTCCAGTTGGGGTCCCACTAGGATCACAAGTGTCCAGAGCTGGATGCGAAGGCAGATGCGCGCCTATGTACACTGGGGCGGCAGGAGAGCGGGTGGCAGCGCGAGGCAGCCTGCACACACGGGAACATAGAATCCCTGTATCAGACAGGGACGCTAGCAATTCCAAGTGTGTGAGCAAGGGCAGTGATGGTGGTGGAGGCAGCAGCAGAGGCTGCAGGGGAAGCAGCAGCACCGTGGGCGGGGGCAGGATGAGCTGCCCTGCACATCAGGCCCCTTGGAGGTAAAGCACGAAGGTGGTGGGCCTCGGGAAGCAGAACAGCACACTGCTTTTTGACTTCTACTAAGAAGAAAAATTGGCACCTTCCCTAACAGGATCCATTGGTCTAGGAGGACATGACTTTAGATGAACAGAAAAAATTCCTGTTTTAAAATACAACACACTAACACTCAAACCCAAAGTCTGTAGCCACTCAGTTTCACATTAGTCTTCAGCAAGGCAAAACAATGATATCGTTCGATCTGAAGGGTAAGCTGGGACAAGCCCTCTGGAGCCTTACATGTCTTCACCTGGGAATGCACTACGTCAAGCCCAGGCTTCTGATTCTCATCTTCTACTACAGAGATACTTCATGGATTCAAACTTAGCATCATGTCCATATCGTGCACAGATGAGGCCCCTGGATTTCCTGACTTTTAGGTACACATCTATGAGAAAGAGAGTTGCATCCCATAAGGAAGGTGCCCTAGAAAACGATGTAGATCCACACTCACCAGTGCGACCTGGATAACATCTAAAAGGCCATGGTGATCCATCTTTACTTCTTATCCTTACTCCCTCCATTCTGCACTGGGAATTTTGTCATCCATACCTTCTGGTCTTGTGGAGTCATGTTTTGGACTCAGAACCAGGAATACTTATTTACACTGGAACATTGGAACAGAAAGATGTAATATACACAAATGAAAAGTATGTACCCTTATTCAGCACAGAACTTTGCTGCTGTGCCAAAGCTCATCTCCTGGTTCCTCTCTTCTAAAACTATGGCCACTTTAGTCAAACTCCCTCCCCTCCCTTCCCACGCTTTCACACTCCAAGCTATTTTTTCTAGTTGTAGTTCAAGTGTCCATGCATTTACATAACAGAAAATGGAATTGTGTGTGTGTGTGTGTCATATTATGTATATACACATCCTAAGTTTCTGCACCTCTGAGTGGTTACAACCTCTCATTTTCAAAGTGTATTAAAATAACACTGAGAAAACACAGTGAAGTGCATCTGATTGGACCAATCAAATGGGTTCCCTATAGGACTCCTCTGTTATCTCTTTACTTTGAAGCCCTTGGCACAAAAATTCTGTGTGTATCTTGGGGTGGGTAGTCAGCAAGAGCAGTACAGTGCATGACAAATTTGCTTCATCAACTTCCAGCCCCTGAGTGGCCCTGAAGCAGAGATTGTGGGTACAGTCTGGAGCTGCTCACTGGGTAGGTCTGCCCTGTGGATTATTAATCTGTGCAAAGGTCCATGTTTAGAAAACCTAATGATTTCCCATTCAGAAGTCGCACAGATGAAGAGAAATCATCAGATCTTCAGAGAGAATATCCACTGAATTCATATGGAGGGCAAAGCACCGTGTAATAGGTTGATGATGGCAGCTGTACTGGATTTCCTTCTGGGACTGTGTGATCTGAACAGGGCACCAACTACAGTCTAGACACCCTGTGCAGCATTATGTGCCTGCTGCATCCCTTCCTTCTGATTGGAGGAGAAGGTTCCCAGGCTCTCGTATTCAAGGAAAGAGGCAGATTAAGAAGAGCTGCAAGGATGATATTTGGTTAGGATTTTCTTGCAAATGGCAATCCCCAGAGCTCAGTTTGTATTTTAGGATTATAGATGGTTGCTGTTACATTATTTTCTTGTCTGTGTTTAAGGGATGACACAATCTGTTCACAGGTATATCTAATTCTGCATATAATCTTTATGACACTAGAAGGGTTTCCTTAGTGTCAGGTAGTGCATGTTCTTGAATATGGTCTAGTCAAGGTTGTTCTACAAGCTGACAGAATGTTATCCTGTACCAGATGTGGACAGAGTGGAATTCTGCGGTGATAATTAGACAGATTTTTATCAAATGGTAGGGAATGGAGGCCCTTGTGGTGGTGATGAGCCTGTGCATAACCTCAATGGTGGTTTCTACTAGAAGAAAGTGCCCATGGCAGGATATGTAGGAGGATGTCAAAACTCCACAAATCACCTCACTGGCCATAATATAGTTTCATTGCCAAGATCCCCAGGGCTGAATAGAGAAAAGGTCCTCAGATCTCCTCCAACATCTTTCTCTCTGCACAATGAGTTGCCACAGGAAAATCATAATGCTTGACATTGCCAGTTTCATCAAGCAGGAATTCTCTTATTGAAGATCATGACATAAAGTGGGTCTATCCTGAAGAAAGTACAGCACTGACAGCACCTGCTGGAATATTGATCTAGCAAACTTTAACCTCTGGAAGCAAAACCAAAAAATGGAATCACACTCTGTCTACCAAAGTCCAGGAGATTGGAGATTCCTAATTACCAGACAGAGCCAATATAATTCCAAACTCTATGGAGGCAACCAGGAGTTATTCCAAGATATGGGATAAAGCCAATTTAAGCTGTGTCTAACGTGCCCTATTTGCAAACATTTTTCATAATGCATCCTTGTGCTGTCAGCACAAGAAACCAATCAATCATGACTTGTCAGAAATAACAGTGTTTTGATCAGGTTGTGTACTGAATATTCTTCTCATGTTGACCATACCCCAGTCCAAAATCAACTGTAGGCAGTGAGTGTTTATTTGTGTTCAGGCTTCCAAGAGACATTGAAACATTTGTGGTGAGAGCTTGTTGTTCCTATAGAACTGATAGTTAGGTGGCTGGTAACCCTGCAATAGAACTTCTCTCTCCTCAAAAGACAAACTTTCTCTAGCTAGCTCCACATCCATATTTCCACAAATTCCCAAACTAGAAACCATGCTCAGCACAACTGACATACATTTAACAAAATGGCTGTGGTAGTCTGAAGTATAAATCTCTCATACAAATGGTGTGTTTGAACTCATGGACACACAGCACAGTTGATGTCACAGTTGGGACTTTGCATGGTGGCGCTCTAGTGTCAGAAGTCCATCACCGGGACTGTCCTTGAGGTGAAAAAACCTCAAGTGTCTTTGCTCCCTCTGCTTCCTTCTGAGGTTGGAGTGCATGACAGTCCCCTCCTTTGCCTTCAAGCTTCCAGCTAGCTGCCATGCTTATGTCACACTATCTATCAAGGGCTCTTATCCCTCCAAACATGAGGCAGATGTGCTATTTCTTGAAATTTCCTGTTTATGAATTGGTATGACTACAGAAAAGTAACCAACAAACATGGGTTTTACAAAGGGGGTTTATACCGTTCCCTATCTCAGCTGTGTTGTCCATATATCAAGGATGATTCATTGCTGTCACACAGTCACACATTGACTGTGTCCCATACACCAGCACAAACCTGCATAAGACCAAACAATACTCCATTATTTTACATTACACTGATGTGACTGGGACAACATAAGAGGCCACTGGCAGTGGGTTCAACATCTAATGTGAATGTACAACCTGGCTTAGTGGGGCCCATTCTATATGGAGAGACATTTTGCCCAGTCTACACACAGGGTTGTAGGGGTAAAGAAGTTCCTTGTCCCTGCCTCAAGGAGATGATGAGTCACACTTCTTAAACTTCCAAAGGGAGGCATTACCCTCTCAAAGGAGCAGATGGGACAGAAGTAGAGGGATAGGGAGGAGATGAGGGAGGGAGTAACTTGGCCTGGAATGTCAAAAAACAATTAATAAAACAGGGTGAAATCATAAAAAAATTACTGCTACAAGTAGATTCAGTTGCAGATTCCTTCCTGTGTTATGTAGTGCAGGCCTCATATAAAATAAACCTTTATCCTGGCAGTGCAGGACCTCTCCTTTTCCCAGAGACTTGAAATCTATGGAGACATAATTTGTTTGATGGAAATGAAATTGCTTAAGACTCCCAAAGCATGGACATCCTTCCTAGAGTCGTTTGGCTTGGAAGCATGCCCTTTTCCAGTATCAAAGTCCTTCCAGAACTCACCTCGTTTTTATTTGTTTTCAAAACCAGGTTTCTCTGTGTAGCCTTAACTCTCCTGGAGTTAATTTTGTAGACCATTATGACCTCAAACACTTTGTCCTTGCCTCTGCATCCTAAGAACTTAAAAGTCCAAATAATACACCAAGCAGCACAATGTGAAAGAGCCAATTGGTTAACAACCTGCTGTCGTGTTTCAGGAAAATTCACTGATTAATCTGGCAATTAAAAGAAGTACCTGTAATGACCCACAAACATTGCAGTAACCCATAAACTAAGGAAAGGGATACTTTCAAATATTTCTATGAAACAAACTCTTCTCACAAAGCCCTTACTATCTTACCAAGTAAAGACACCTTGAAAATAGATGGCTGTCTGACAGGGTCATTGACTAAGAACATGGGAGTGTTCTAAGGACAAGAATAGATACATCCTTTACTTCATCCTCAGTGACACTTGGAAAACACCATTCTTTGTGAACAAGATGTCTTCACTTGAAAGATAAGAATCACTCCACATACAAAAGCAGACAAAGAGCATAGCATAGTCACAACCTAAAGTTTAGTTTGAAGGCAGGAATTCCCAATGCCAAGGACAATCACAAAACTAAAGAAAGTTTTAATACAAGCAATTCAATTCTACAAACACAAAACATCAATTGTCTAACTCGGGACATATTCAGAGAAGGGAATAAATATTTGTATATTGGGAAGTACTGGTCGTATGACATGGGCAAGGAAGTGACAGAGAGCTTCTGAATATTATCAACTTCTCTCCTAGACAAAAATGTGATCTTGATCACATTCCTCATTGTGTACATACATACCACCAAAGTATAAAATAATCCACAATATACCTAACAGTGTCAAATAAATGAGGTTCTAAAACATGGATAATCTCAGTCAGAGAAGGAATTGAAATATAGCTTAATTTTAAAGAAATACATGTTGTCAAAAATTCAATCAATGGTGAAACCCACAGAGACAGGTGACCTGAAGTAGTGGGAACTCATGGACTCCACTGGCGACTGAGAGGACAGCATGGAGCTGATTCAGACCCCCTGAACCTGGGTGTCAGAGAGGAGGCCTTGGCCAAACTATGGGCCCTCAGATAGTAGATCAGTATTTATCCCTGGCATACAAATGGACTTTGGGAGTCATTCCACATGGAGGGATGCTCTGTCAGCCTGGACACAAGGGGGAGGGCCTAGACCCTGTCCAGAATGATAGGACACACTTTGAAAGTCCCTCTTGTGGAAGCCCTTATCATTCCTGGGGCACAGAGGAGGGATGGGGTGCAGGGTTGGGGGGTCCAGGGAGCTGTGGAGAGAGAGGGAGCTGGGAGTAACATGTGAAAAACTTAAATAAAATTTTTAAAAAATCAATAAACACCAAAACAAGTAAAGTCAAACAGATAATCAGGGAAAAAATTGCTGTTTAAAGAAACAACCAGCTTGGAGAGTTCAAATTATTGAGAAATGACTGACTACAAATGCTCCTTCACCAAACAAATCATTTGTAGTACAGAGACAGAACCCACCCCAGGTAACCTTACACTGACTGCTATCTAGCTTACTTGAGTCCTTGTGATGTCACATGCAACAGGCCAATCACAGTTCAGCCATAGCCATGGGGATTTGTTCTTTTTTCCCTCTCTTAGTGTCCTTATCAACTACACTTATATTTGTAATGCCTATGAACCAGTACCTTCAAGAGATTTACTTATGAGAGGGCACCTTTTTTTAACCGTGAGGTACAAAGGCCTCCTGCAACATCAGAAGGAAAATTGGGAGTTGCTTGATGCCTGGATCTATGCTTTGGGGATCCCATCCTCATGGTACAGGCTACCAAGAGGCTGCCAGCATACTAATCCCACCTATACCCACAGGACTAGGTAAGTGTTGGCCTATTCATGGTCCTCCTTATGGTGCTCTTCTCAAAGTTGACTGATTTGTGGGGATGATGCACTAGGGATCCCATGACGGTGGCCCAGACCAGTCCACACAGATCCTGCCCGCATCCTAGTCCCACCTCTACCCATGGGACTAGGTAATTATGGGACTGATGCCCTGCTTGGAGTCCCCTAAGGCCTGAGGACTGAGAAATGGAGATGCCATCCCAGCAGTCCATTACAGCCCACCCAGAGACTGCCAAAGCCCTGGAACTAGTCCAGCCTCCACCTATGGGAAGAGCAGAGTCATGGGAATATTGGGCCTCCTTGTACCCAATAGTTTGGGAACCTTGGACCCGAAACTCCCAGGAGAGGAAGAGGCTCCTCCTGCTCTCAATGGAAGAAGAATGGGAATAAGGCACATTCAACAACAGAAAATCAAAAATGATACCACCAGAATCTAGGGAAACTACACCAGCAAACCTAACATCCCAACACAGATGAAGCAGAAGATAATGATTTTAAAATCAACTTCAGAAAAAGATACGGACCCTCAAAGAGAATATGAGAAAAATCACTTCAATAAATGGAAGAAAAAAGTAACAGGAAAATACAAGGAATCAGCAAATCTCTTAAAGGAAGGCAGGAAAAACAAACAATCAAACAGATGAAGGAAACATTTCAAGACCTGAAAACTGAAATAGAGCCAATGAGGAAACACAAATTGAGGGAATGCTTGAAATAGAAAGGCTGGGTAAAATATCAGGAACTACAGATGCAAGCATAACCAACAGAATACAAGAGATGGAAGACCGATCCTCAGGCACTGAAGATAAACTATAGGAAATGGATTCCTTGACCAAAAAAATTCTTAAGTCCAACAAATCCCTAACACAAAATATTCAGGAAATATGGGACACCATGAACTGACCAAACCTAAGAATAATGGGTATAGAAGAAGGAAAAGAAACCTACCAGAAAAGGTGCAGAAAACATATTCAACAAAACCATTGAAGAAAAGATTCCCAAACTAAAGAAAGACATGCCAATGCATATTGAAGAAGACTACAGAACACCAAATAGACTGAACCAAAAAAAATTCCAATGCCAGATAATAAGAAAAATTTCAAACTAGAGAATAAAGAGAGAATATTAAGAATAGCTAAGGAAAAATGACAAGTATCATATAAAGGCAAGCCTATCAATAGAATTACACCAGACTTCTTCATGGAAACTATGGAGCCATAAGGTACTGGACAAATATTCTACCAACACTAAGAGACCATGGATCCCAGCCAGCTCAGACTACTACACCAGAGCTTGACATCACTTTCACTGCAGGTGAGGACACAAAACAAACACTCTAATCCTTGTGCACACACACACACACACACACACACACACACACACAAAGTTTTCTTTTTAACATGATCATCACTACCAATGTTTCACATGTACTGCTTTACATCATGCAATGCAAGACATGTACAGCTAGTGGAAATTTTCTTCACTGTTTTTATTGGACATATCCATGTTTTGGCAGGCAATTCACAGTTTTACCTATATCAACGGGGGTGATTTCTAATATTTAACATGTTCCCTCATACTAAAATAAATTATCATTGAACTTTACTTAAATGACAAAACTTAACTTGCTTTCCAGCCATGTTTTCAATGCATTCTCTGTTTTGAGGATTTCCTCTTTACTTTTTGTTAGACTTATGTTTTTTTTCATTTCTACTGTGGTTTTATTCTCTAGTACATATGGCAGTCATTTAGCTTCTATTTTCAGCTATCATTTCATTTTGCATTTGTCTTCTGAATATATTGCAGAAATTACTTGTACCCCTGAATGTGTTGTTCCACAATAAACTCATTGATGGAGTTTTTTCATTTTTTATTTTAATTTTAAATAGCTTGTTTTACATGTCAATCCCAGTTCCCTCTCCCTCCCCTCTTCCCGCACTCCCCTTCCCCCTCCCTCCCACCCTATTGCCAAATCCTTCCACATAGGGGATATCTAGAGTCTGTCATTTTACTCTTGGTAGGGTCAAGGCACTCCCTAAGAGTCCAGGCTGAGAGAGCATCCTCTTTGTGCTATAGGCACATGAAGACAGTTTGTATACCAGGGATAGACACTGATCCACAGCTCAGGGCCCCATAGGTTGCCCAGGCCTTCTCGCTGACACTCACATTTGGGGGTCCAGATCAGTCCCATGCTGGCCTCCCCACTGTCGGTCTGGGGTCCAAGAGCACTCCCCTGTTCAGATCAGCTGTCTCTGCTGGTTTTGCCAGCCCATTCTTTGCCAATTTGCTCATCACTCCTCTCTGTCACTGGGTTCCTTGGGTTCAGTTCAGTGATTAGTTGTGTGTTTGCCTCTGCTTCCATCAGTCACAGGATGAAGGCTCCCGGATGGTTATAGACATCAAGTTCATTATCAGGAATGGGCATTCGAGGTGGTCCCTCCACTATTGCTTAGCTTGCCAATTGATGTTATACCTTTAGATCACTCGAGGTCACTCTGGTGCCTGATCTGTCTTCGATCCTATGATTCCCTCTTCCCCCTATTCTACCCCCACCCCCTCAACTTCCTGTTCCCCCATGACCAACTCCCTTCCTCTTTACCCCCTCTATTCTTCCCAGGTCCCACTCCCCTCCCCTCGCCGTGTTCCCCATCCATTCAGAGGATCTTGTCTCCATCCTCTTCTCTTGGGTACTATGCATATATGCATATCTTTTAGGTTCTTTCCTGTTTCCCAGACTTCTATCTGTGGAAGTGCAGACTGGCACTATCCTGATCCATGTCTAAAATCCATATATGAGTGAGTACATACCATGTTTGTCTTTTTGCGACTGGGTTACCTCACTCAGGATGGTTTCTTCCAGTGCTATCCATTTCCCTGCGAATTTCAAGATTCCATTGTTTTTTTCTGCTGAGTAATACTCCATTGTGTAAATGTACCACATTTTCTCTATCCACTCTTCAGTTGAGGGGCATCTAGGTTGCTTCCAGGTTCTGGCTATTACAAACAATGCTGCTATGAACATAGTGGAGCAGATGCCCTTGTTGTATGAACCTGCCTCATTTGGATAAATGCCTAAGAGTGGAATTGCTGGGTCTAGTGGTAGATTAATTCCCATTTTCCTGAGGAATCTCCATACTGATTTCCAAAGAGGCTGTATGAGTCGGCATTCCCACCAGCAGTGGAGGAGTGTTCCTCTCTCTCCACATCCTCTCCAGCATAAATTGTCTTCGGTGTTTTTGATTCTAGCCATTCTGACAGGAGTAAGATGGTATCTCAGAGTTGTTTTGATTTGCATTTCCCTGATGGCTAAGGATGTTGAGCACTTTCTTAAGTGTCTCTTGGCCATTTTAGCCTCCTCTACTGAGAATTCTCTATTTAGCTCTGTACCCCACCTTTCAAGTGGATCCTTTGGTGTTTTGGAGACTTGTTTCTTGAGTTCTTTGTAAATTTTGGAGATTAGCCCTCTGTCAGATGTAGGGTTAGTGAATATCTTTTCCCATTCTGTGGCCTGCCTTTTTGTCTTTTTGACTGTGTCCTTTGCCTTACAGAAGCTTTTTAGTTTCAGAAGGTCCCATTTGTTAATTGTCGATCTCAGTGCCTGTGCCACTGGTGTTATGTTTAGGAAGTGGTCTCCTGTACCAACTCGTTGAAGAGTATCTCCCACTTTCTCTTCTAAAAGTTTCAGTGTGGCTGGATGTATGTTGAGATCTTTGATCCATTTGGACTTAAGTTTTGTACAAGGCGATAAACATGGATCTATCTGCAGTCTTCTGCATACCAGTACCCAGTTATGCCAGCACCATTTGTTGAAGATGCTTTCTTTTTCCACTGTACAGTTTTAGCTTCTTTGTCAAAAATCAGGTGTTCATAGGTGTGTGGGTTAAAATTAGGGCTTTCGATTCGGTTCCATTGGTCTACCTGCCTATTTTTGTGCCAATACCAAGCTGTTTTCAGGACTATAGCTCTATAATAGAGCTTGAAGTCAGGTATGGTGATGCCTCCTGAAGTTCCTCTATTGTATAGGGATGTTTTGGCTATCCTGGGCCTTTTGTTTTTCCATATAAAGTTGATTAATGTTCTTTCCAGGTCCTTGAAGAATTGTGATGGAATTTTGATAGGGATTGCATTGAATCTGTAGACTGCTTTTGGCAAGATTGCCATTTTTATTATGTTGATCCTACCAATCCAAGAGCATGGGAGATCTTTCCATTTTCTGGTATCTTCTTTGATTTCTTTCTTCAAAGACACAAAGTTCTTGATATACAGGTCTTTCACTTCCTTGGTTAACATTATCCCCAGATATTTGATGCTGTTTTTGGCTATTGTAAAAGGTGATGTTTCTCTGATTTCTTTCTCAGTCACTTCATCTTCTGTATATAATAGGGCCACTGATTTTTTTGAGTTTACCTTGTATCCTGCCACATTGCTGAAGGTGTTTATCAGCTCTAGGAGTAACCTTGCGGAGTTTTTTGGGTCACTTATGTAAACTATCATATCATCTGCAAATAGTGAAAGTTTGACTTCTTCTTTTCCTATTTGTATCCCCTTTATCTCCTTTTGTTGTCTTATTGCTGTAGCTAGAACTTCAAGTACAATATTGAAGAGATATGGAGAGAGTGGACAGCCTTGTCTTGTTCCTGATTTTAGAGGAATTGCTTTGAGTTTCTCTCCATTTAGTTTGATGTTAGCTGTTGGTTTACTGTATATTGCTTTAATTATATTCAGGTACGTTCCTGTTATCCCTGATCTCTCTAGGACCTTTATCATGAAGGGGTGCTGGATTTTGTCAAAGGCTTTTTCAGCATCTAGTGAGATGATCATGTGGTTTTTCTTTTGCAGATTGTTAATATGGTGGATTACATTGATAGATTTTCTAATGTTAAACCATCCCTGCATTCCTGGAATGAAGCCTACTTGATCATGGTGGATGATTTTTCTGATGTGTTCTTGAATCCGGTTTGCAAGTATTTTATTGAGTATTTTTGCATCAATGTTCATGAGGGAAATTGGTCTATAGTTCTCTTTCTTAGTGGTGTCTTTGTGTGGCTTGGGTATCAAGGTAATTGTAGCCTCGTAGAAAGAGTTTGGCAGTGAGCCTCCTGCTTCTATTGTGTGGAATACTTTGACGAGTATTGGAATGAGCTCTTCTTTGAATTTCTGGTAGAATTCTGCACTGAAGCCATCTGGGCCTGGGCTTTTTTTGTTTGGGAGACTTTTGATGACTGCTTCTATTTCATTAGGGGTTATAGGTCTGTTTAGATTATTTATCTGTTCTTGATTTAGTTTTGGCAAGTGATATCTATCCAGGAAATTGTCCATTTCCTTTAAATTTTCAAATTTTGTGGAGTACAGATTTTCAAAGTATGCCCTGATGATTCTCTTGATTTCCTCAGAGTCCGTTGTTATGTCCCCTTTTTCATCCCTGATTTTGTTAATTAGCATGTTCTCTCTCTGTCTTTTGGTTAGTTTGGACAGAGGTTTGTCTATTTTGTTGATTTTCTCAAAGAACCAACTCTTTGTTTCATTGATTCTTCTCAGTGTTTTCCTGGTTTCTACTTGATTGATTTCAGCCCTCAATTTGATTATTTCCTGGCGTCTGCTCCTCCTGGGGAGTTTGCTTCTTTTTGTTCTAGAACATTCAGCTGTGCTATTAATTCTCTAGTATGACTGTTCTCCAGTTTTTTCATGTGGGCACTTAGTGCTATAAACTTTCCTCTCAGCACTGCTTTCAAAGTGTCCCATAAGTTTGTGTATGTTGTGTCTTCATTCTCATTGAAATCGAGGAAGTCTTTAATTTCTTTTTTTATTTGTTCCTTTACCCAGGGATGGTGCAATTGTGCATTGTTCAATCTCCATGAGTTTGTAGGGTTTCTGCGATTTGTGTTATTGTTGAATTCTAATGTTAATGCATGGTGGTCTGATAAGATGCAGGGGGTTATTCCAATTTTTTTGTATCTGTGGAGATTTGCTATGTTTCCTATTATGTGGTCAATTTTAGAGAAGGTTCCATGTGGTGCCGAGAAGAAGGTATATCCCTTTGTATTTGGGTGGAGTGTTCTATAGATGTCTGTTAAACCCAGTTGGGTCATAACTTCTATTAATTCTTTTGTTTCTTTGTTAAGTTTCTGTCTGGAGGTCCTGTCTAGCGGTGAGAGCGGAGTGTTGAAGTCTCCTACTATTAGTGTGTGAGATTTTATGTGCATTTTGAGCTTTAGTAATGTTTCTTTCACGAATGTAGGTGCCTTTGTATTTGGGGCATAGATGTTTAAAATCGAGACTTCGTCTTGATGTATTTTTCCTTTGATGAATATGAAGTGCCCTTCTTCATCTCTTTTGATTGATTTTAATTTGAAGTCTAATTTGTTAGATATTAGGATTGCTACGCCCGCTTGTTTCTTGGGGCCGTTTGATTGGAAGATCTTTTCCCAGCCCTTTACTCTGAGATAACGTCTGTCTTTGGTGTTGAGATGTGTTTCTTGTATGCAGCAGAAGGAAGGGTTCTGTCTTCGTATCCATTCTGCTAGTCTGTGTCTTTTTATAGGCAAGTTGAGGCCGTTGACATTGAGGGATATTAATGACCATTGATTGGTGATCCTTGTTTGCGCTTGATTTATTGTTAGTGAAGTTATTTTGTGTAGTTTCTCCTCCCTTTTTCTTTTGGTGTTTTGTAAAGTATGATTATATATTGCCTGTGTCTTTGTGAATGTAGTTATCTTCCTTGGCTCTAGGTTTTCCTTCTAGCATTTTCTGTAGAGCTGGATTCATGGATACGTATTGTTTAAATCTGGCTTTGTCATGGAATATTTTGTTTTCTCCATCTATGGTAATTGAGAGCTTTGCTGGATATAGTAGTCTGGGCTGGCATCCTTGTTCCCTTAGCGTTTGTAGGACATCTGACCAGGATCTTCTGGCTTTCATCGTTTCCATTGAGAAGTCAGGTGTAATTCGGATAGGTCTGCCTTTGTATGTTACTTGGCCTTTTTCTTTAGCTGCTCTTAATATTTTCTCTTTACTCTGTAGGTTTGATGTTTTGATTATTATATGGCGAGGTGACTTCTTTTTCTGGTCAAGCCTATTTGGTGTTCTGTAAGATTCTTGTACTTTCATAGGCATATCTTTCTTTAGGTTAGGGAAGTTTTCTTCTATGATTTTGTTGAATATGTTTTCTGTACCTTTAAGTTGAAGTTCTTCACCTTCTTCTATACCTATTATTCTCAGGTTTGGCTTCTTCACGGTGTCCCATATTTCCTGGATATTTTGTGTTAAGGATTTGTTGGTTTTGAGATTTTCTTTGGTTGACGACTCTATATCCTCTAATGAGTCTTCAACACCTGAGATTCTCTCTTCTATCTCTTGTATTCTATTGGTGATACTTGCATCTGTAGTTCCAGACCGTTTACCGAGCTTTTCTATTTCCAGCATCCCTTCATTCTGTGTTTTCTTTATCGTTTCTATTTCAGCTTTCAATCCTTCAACTGTTTGAGCTGTTTCCTTAATTTTCTTGGTTGTTTTTTCTTGGTGCTCTTTAGATTCTTTGAGAGATTTGTTTATTTCTTGAATTTTTCCCCCATTTCATGGATTTTTTTGTTTGTTTTTTCTTCTATTTCTTTAAGGGATTTCCTTGTTTCTTCTTTGAGGGTCTCCATCATCTTCATGAGATAATTTTTAAGGTCTGTCTCCTCTTGTTCATCTATGTAGTGCTTTTCGGGTCTTGCTGGTGTTGGATCCCTGGATTCTGGTGGGGTCATGTTGGTGTTTCTATTGCTGAGTGATCTCTTATTCTGTCTTCTTCCCATCTCTTCTTCCAGTGGGTGCTGGTGGGGTCTTTCCGTCTCCACTGGTCTCCTTCCTTACTGCAGCTGAAGCTGGGGATGCTGAAGCTGGACTCGCTGGGGTTGGGGTCTTGGAGGGGCTGATCTCTTTCCTGAAGCTGGACTCCCTGGGGTTGGGTCTTGGAGGGGTTGATGTCTTTCCTGAAGCTGGGCTCGCTGGGTTGGGGTCTTGGAGGGGCTGATCTCTTTCCTGTGTGGGCGGCTCTTCTGGAAGCCGGGAGCGGCCCCGAAGATGGAGGGGGATGGGTGATGGGCGGGCGGTCCCCGCTGGAGACCCAATCTCACCTGAAGCTGGGCTCGCTGGGGTTGGGGTCTTGGAGGGGCTGATCTCTTTCCTGTGTGGGCGGCTCTTCTGGAAGCCGGGAGCGGCCCCGAAGATGGAGGGGGATGGGTGATGGGCGGGCAGTCCCCGCTGGAGACCCAATCTCACCTGAAGCTGGGCTCGCTGGGTTGGGGTCTTGGAGGGGCTGATCTCTTTCCTGTGTGGGCGGCTCGCATTGATGGAGGTTTTTTTTGTTGTTGTTGTTGTTGTAAGAATTTTTTTTATTAATATTTTTTTTATTTTCCATTTTAAATTTAGATAAGAAACAAGGTTGCTTCACAAGTCAGTACGAAGTCCCTCTCCCTTTCCCTCCCCTCCTCCCGTGCCCTCCCCCATCCCCCCGTTATCCCCTCATTCCCCCAGGGAGGGTGAGGCCCTCCATGGGGGTGTCCATAGTCTGTCATTTCATATAGGGCAGGGCCTAGACCCTTCCCCAAGAGTTCAGGGTGAGAGTGCACCTCACATTGTTCTATGGGAGTCCAGAGACCGTGTGTATACTTGGGATGGGTACTGATATGCTGTCCAAGGCTCAATAGATTACCTAGGCCTCCTCACTGACACCCAGATTCAGGGTGTCTTGATCAGTCCCATGCTGGATTCCCAGGCTGATGCCTGGGATTCAAGAGTTAACCTTTGTCTGGTCAGCTGTTTCTGGGGGTTCAACCAGCCCAGTCTTAATCCCTTTGATCATCAGTCCTCCCTCTCTGATACTGGCTTTCTTGAGTTCAGCTCAGTACTTAACCAGCCAGTAAATGAAGTTTCTGTTTCCCAGACTCTCTGGCAATAGGATTGTAGGCTGGCACTCCCCAGATCTATGTCTAAAATCCATATATGAGAGAGTACATGCCATGTTTCTCTTTTTGTGACTGGGTTACCTCACTCAGGATGGTTTCTTCTAGTGTCATCCATTTGCCTGCGAATCTCATGATTCCATTATATTTTTCTGCTGAATAGTACTCCATTGTGTAGATGTACCACATTTTCTCTATCCATTCTTCGGGTGAGGGACATCTAGGTTGCTTCCAAGTTCTGGCTATTACAAATAAAGCTGCTATGAACATAGTGGAACAGACATCTTTGTTATATGAATGGGCATCTTTTGGATATATGCCTAAGAGTGGAGTTGCTGGGTCTTGTGGTAGGTTTATTCCCATTTTTCTGAGGAATCTCCATACTGATTTCCAAAGTGGCTGAACCAGTTGGCACTCCCACCAGCAATGGAGGAGTGTCCCCCTTTCACCACATCCTCTCCAGCATAAATTGTCATTGGTGTTTTTGATTTTAGCCATTCTGACAGGAGTGAGATGGTATCTCAGAGTTGCTTTGATTTGCATTTCCCGGATGGCTAAGGATGTTGAGCACTTTCTCAAGTGCCTCTCAGCCATTTTAGACTCCTCTATTGAAAACTCTCTATTTAGTTCTGCAGCCCACTTCTTAATTGGGTCCTTTGCTGTTTTGGAGACTTGCTTCTTGAATTCTTTGTAAATTTTGGAGATCAACCCTCTGTCAGATGTGGGATTAGTGAATATTTTTTCCCATTCTGTGGGCTGCCTTTTTGTCTTGCTGACTGTGTCCTTTGCCTTACAGAAGCTTCTCAGTTTCAGTAGGTCCCATTTATTAATTGTTGATCTCACTGTCTGTGCTACTGGTGTTATGTTCAGGAAGCTGTCTCCTGTACCAATTCTTTCAAGGGTACCACCCACTTTCTCTTCTAAGAGGTTCAGTGTGGCTGGATTTATGTTGAGGTCTTTGATCCATTTGGACTTAAGTTTTGTGCATGGCGATAAACATGGATCGATCCGCATTTTTCTACATGCCAGTCTCCAATTATGCCAGCACCATTTGTTGAAGATGCTTTCTTTATTCCATTGTATATTTTTAGCTTCTTTGTCAAAGATCAGATGTTCGTACGTGTGTGGGTTAATACCCGGATTTTCAATTCGATTCCATTGGTCTGCCTGTCTATTTTTGTGCCAATACCAAACTGTTTTCAGGACTATAGCTCTATAATAGAGCTTGAGGTCAGGGATAGTGATGCCTCCGGACGTTGCCTTGTTGAACAGGGTTGTTTTGGCTATCCTGGGTCTTTTGTTTTTCCATACAAAATTGATTATTGTTCTTTCAAGGTCTGTGAAGAATTGTGCTGGGATTTTAATGGGGATAGCATTGAATCTGTAGATTGCTTTTGGCAGGATTTGGATGTTTTTTAAATATATGCAAAACTGTTCCACAGATGTTGTTGGTGATTTGGGTCGTTGTCTGCACTTGGAAGGTGGAAGTAGTGACCACTGAATCATACTCCACATCTTTTCCATCATAGATGTCCTGAGCCACGTCTGAGCTCCTCTGGACCTCAGCATAGACATGGTAATCTTCCACGAGAAGAGAGCTGAGAAGCCTACTCCTTCTTCACAGTCACAAATGCTCAGTATGCACAACTGCTAGGTCAGGAGTTGGGGTCCACGATTCTAGTTGTGACCAGGCACCTACAAGAGAAGGCTGATTTTACACCCTTGATAAGACTTGCAGAAGATTCATTCACAACCCTATACCTGTTGCCTCTAAGTTAGATAGCAGATTTATCTTTGCTGAAATTCAGTGACCTTATGAGGACTGGGTCAATCTCCATTTCCATCCCATGTGACTTTTCTGAGGTAGTATTCAGTGTGGTCTCCTAGGAATGTTCTGATTGCTGCTTGTCCTGGATTCCCTGCAAATGTCCCATAACAAGGCTGTAGAATCAAGGAGAAGCAGTTTACTACCACCATGTGTGTACCTGGGCCCAGTGCTTCCTACAACCCATCCTGTTGGACATTTCACCTAGATGTCACAGGATGCACATATGGTGAAAGGAGCTTTGTCACAGAACATGTCCAACAGAACCTGGACATCTGCGGAGAGAAACGACAGTCAATTACAATTCTGCAGTTGACCTCTGAGACTTCAAGTGACCCAGGCTGTTACCACAATTGTCATGGTATCTGAGTCAAAGGAATTTAAACAGTGTTCCAATCAGTCATGCTCTCTGTAATAGAGCAAGCTACTGAACATCTCTAGGACTCATGTTTCCTCCACTGGGCATGTGAACAGAACTGTGTGGTGAGAGCTTGATTGCACAAACAACGCATGTCTGAGTATCAGAGAATGGAAGCTTGCCACTAACTAACCACAGAGGTCTGTACAGACAGACATGAATTGACGATAGCTGGGAAGAGTATAACAGGGAAATAGGAACTCACTTTCTTGTATGCTCAGTTGCTAAGGAGGTAAGCTATGGCCATGGCTTGCTCCTTCTCTCTGATATCTCAGCATTTTCCTTCTTTACCTGACTACTGCGTTTTTATTAATTAGACCAATTAAGAATGACAATTACAGTACTGACAAAGTTGGAATAGTGTGTTTTAAGATGTGTGTACAAATAGCTGGTATTGACTGCCCTGTTCCTGCACCATCCATCAGGCAGAGAGTGAGGCAGGAGGGTGTTAAGTGTGTGAATCTTTTTTTTTTAATTTTATTTTCCAGTTTAAATTTAGATAAGAATCAAGGTTGCTTCACAAGTCAGTTCCAGGTCCCTCTCCCATTCCCTCCCTTCCTCCCGTGCCCTCCCCTCCCCCCCCCCGTTATCCTCTCATTTCTCCAGGGAGGGTGAGGCCCTCCATGGGGGTGTCCATAGTGTGTCATTTCATATAGGGCAGGGCCTAGACCCTTTCCCAAGAGTTCTGGGTGAGAGTGCACCTCACATTGTTCTATTGGAGTCCAGAGTCCGTGTGTATACTTGGGATGGGTACTGATCTGCTGCCCAAGGCTCAATAGATTCCCTAGGCCTCTTCACTGACACCCAGATTCAGGGGTCTTGATCAGTCCCATGCTGGCTTCCCAGGCTAATGCCTGGGATTCAAGAGTTAACCTTTGTCTGGTCAGCTGTTTCTGGGGGTTAAACCAGCCCAGTCTTAATCCCTTTGATCATCAGTCCTCCCTCTCTGTTACTGGCTTTCTTGAGTTCAGCTCAGTACTTAACCAAGGGAGTCTGCCTCTTCTTCGATCAGCCACTAAATAAAGTTTCTGTTTCCCAGACTCTCTGGCCATAGGATTGTAGGCTGGCACTCCCCAGATCTATGTCTAAAATCCATATATGAGAGAGTACATGCCATGTTTCTCTTTTTGTGACTGGGTTACCTCACTCAGGATGGTTTCTTCTAGTGTCATCCATTTGCCTGCGAATCTCATGATTCCATTATTTTTTTCTGCTGAATAGTACTCCATTGTGTAGATGTACCACATTTTCTCTATCCACTCTTCGGGTGAGGGACATCTAGGTTGCTTCCACGTTCTGGCAATTACAAATAAAGCTGCTATGAACATAGTGGAACAGACCTCTGTGTTGTATGAATGGGCTTCTTTTGGATATATGCCTAAGAGTGGAGTTGCTGGGTCTTGTGGTAGGTTTATTCCCATTTTTCTGAGGAATCTCCACACTGATTTCCAAAGTGGCTGAACCAGTTGGCACTCCCACCAGCAATGGAGGAGTGTCCCCCTTTCACCACATCCTCTCCAGCATAAATTGTCATTGGTGTTTTTGATTTTAGCCATTCTGATAGGGGTGAGATGGTATCTGAGAGTTGTTTTGATTTGCATTTCCCGGATGGCTAAGGATGTTGAGCACTTTCTCAAGTGCCTCTCAGCCATTTTAGACTCCTCTATTGAAAACTCTCTATATAGTTCTGCAGCCCACTTTTTAATAGGGTCCTTTGGTGTTTTGGAGACTTGCTTCTTGAGTTCTTTGTAAATTTTGGAGATCAACCCTCTGTCAGATGTGGGATTAGTGAATATTTATTCCCATTCTGTGGGCTGCCTTTTTGTCTTGCTGACTGTTGTGTCCTTTGCCTTACAGAAGCTTCTCAGTTTCAGTAGGTCCCATTTATTAATTGTTGATCTTACTGCCTGTGCTACTGGTGTTATGTTCAGGAAGCTGTCTCCTGTACCAATTCGTTCAAGGGTACCACCCACTTTCTCTTCTAAGAGGTTCAGTGTGGCTGGATTTATGTTGAGGTCTTTGATCCATTTGGACTTAAGTTTTGTGCATGGCGATAGACATGGATCGATCTGCATTCTTCTACATGCCAGTCTCCAATTATGCCAGCACCATTTGTTGAAGATGCTTTCTTTATTCCATTGTATATTTTTAGCTTCTTTGTCAAAGATCAGATGTTCGTACGTGTGTGGGTTAATACCCGGGTTTTCAATTCGATTCCATTGGTCTACCTGTCTATTTTTGTGCCAATACCAAGCTGTTTTCAGGACTATAGCTCTATAATAGAGCTTGAGGTCAGGGATGGTGATGCCTCCGGACGTTGCCTTGTTGAACAGGGTTGTTTTGGCTATCCTGGGTCTTTTGTTTTTCCATACAAAATTGATTATTGTTCTTTCAAGGTCTGTGAAGAACTGTGCTGGGATTTTAATGGGGATTGCATTGAATCTGTAGATTGCTTTTGGCAGGATTGCCATTTTTACTACATTGATCCTACCTATCCAAGAGCATGGGAGATCTTTCCATTTTCTGAGGGCTTCTTTAATTTCTTTCTTTAAAGATTCAAAGTTCTTACGATACAGGTCTTTCACTTGTTTGGTTAGCGTTACCCCAAGGTATTTTATGTTATTTGTGGCAATTGTAAAGGGTGATGTTTCTCTGATTTCTCTTTCAGCCCTTTTATCATCTGTATATAGTAGGGCTACTGATTTTCTTGAGTTGATCTTGTAGCCTGCCACTTTGCTGAAGGTGTTAATCAGCTGTAAGAGTTCCCTGGTAGAGTTCTTTGGGTCATTGATGTAAACTATCATATCGTCTGCAAACAGTGAAAGTTTGACCTCTTCCTTCCCAATTTGTATCCCCTTGATCCCCCTTTGTTGTCGTATGGCAATAGCTAGGACTTCAAGTACCATGTTGAAAAGGTATGGAGAGAGTGGACAGCCTTTTTTGTTCCTGATTTTAGAGGAATTGCATTGAGTTTCTGTCCATTTAGTTTGATGTTGGCTGTTGGTTTACTGTATATAGCTTTTATTATGTTTAAGTATGTCCCTGTTATCCCAGATCTCTCCAAGACCTTTATCATGAAAGGGTGTTGGATTTTGTCAAAGGCTTTTTCAGCATCTAGTGAGATGATCATGTGATTTTTGTTTTTCAGCTTGTTTATATGGTGGATTACGTTGATGGATTTTCGTATGTTGAACCATCCCTGCATTCCTGGGATGAAACCTACTTGATCGTGGTGAATGATTGTTTTGATGTGTTCTTGGATCCGATTTGCCAGTATTTTATTGAGTGTTTTTGCATCAATGTTCATGAGGGATATTGGTCTGAAGTTCTCTTTCTTGGTTGTATCTTTGTGTGGCTTGGGGATCAAGGTTATTGAAGCCTCATAGAAAGAGTTTGGCAAAGACCCTTCTGCTTCTATTGTGTGGAACACTTTGAGAAGAATTGGTATAAGCTGTTCTTTGAATTTGTGGTAGAATTCTGCACTGAGGCCATCTGGACCTGGGCTTTTTTTGGTTGGGAGACTTTTGATGACAGCTTCTATTTCCATAGGGGTTATACGTCTATTTAAATTGCTTATCTGTTCTTGATTTAGTTTTGGCAAATGATAGCTGTCCAGGAAGTCATCCATTTCCTTTAAATTTTCGAATTTTGTGGAGTACAGGTTTTCAAAGTATGACCTAATGATTCTCTGGATTTCCTCAGAGTCTGTTGTTATGTCCCCCTTTTCATTTCTAATTTTGTTAATTTGCGTGTTCACTCTCTGCTGTTTGGTAAGTTTGGACAGAGGTTTGTCTATCTTGTTGATTTTCTCAAAGAACCAACTCTTCGTTGCGTTGATTCTTTGTATTGTTTTCCTGGTTTCTACTTGATTGATTTCAGCCCTCAATTTGATTATTTCTTGGCGTCTACTCCTCCTGGGGGAGTGTGCTTCTTTGTGTTCTAGAGCTTTCAGCTGTGATGTTAATTCTCTGGTATAACTGTTCTCCTGTTTCTTCATGTGAGCATTTAGCGCTATGAACTTCCCCCGTAGCACTGCTTTCAAAGTGTCCCATAGGTTTGGGTATGTTGTGTCTTCATTCTCATTGAATTCGAGGAAGTCTTTAATTTCTTTTTTTTATTTCCTCTTTGACCCAGGGATGGTGCAGTTGAGCATTATTCAATTTCCATGAGTTTGTAGGTTTTCTGCAATTTGTGTTGTTGTTGAATTCTAATTTTAAAGCATGGTGGTCTGATAAGATGCATGGAGTTATTCCAATTTTTTTGTAGCTGCTGAGGTTTGATATGTTGCCAAGTATGTGGTCGATTTTTGAGAAGGTTCCATGTGGTGGTGAGAAGAAGGTATATTCTTTTTTATGTGGATGAAATGTTCTATAGATATCTGTTAATCCCAGTTGGGTCATTACTTCTATTAGACCTTTTGCTTCTTTCTTGAGTTTCTGTTTGGTATTCCTGTCTAGTGGTGAGAGTGGTGTGTTGAAATCTCCCACTATAACTGTGTGGGGCTTTAGATGAGATTTAAGTTCTAATAATGTTTTTTTAACGAATGTGGGTGCCTTTGTATTTGGGGCATAGATGTTCAGAATAGACACTTCCTCTTGGTGGGTTTCACCTGTGATGAGTATGTAATGACCTCCTTCATCTCTTTTGATTGATTTTATTTTAAAGTCTAGTTTGTTAGATATTAGGATTGTACCCCGGCTTGTTTCTTGGGTCCATTCGATTGAAAAATTTTTTCCCAACCTTTAATTCTCAGGTAATGTTTGTCTTTAAGGGTGAGGTGTGTTTCCTGTATGCAGCAGAAGGAAGGGTTCTGTCTTCGAATACAATCTGCTAGTCTGTGTCTTTTTATGGGTGAGTTAAGGCCATTAATATTGAGGGATATTAATGACCAATGATTGCTCATCCTTCTTCGATTTGCGATGGTTGTTGTTGGTGGAATTATGTGTGGAATTTCACCCCTTTGTTCTTTTGGCTGTTGGTAGAGAGAGATTCTCTAATGCTTATGTTTTTCTCGTTGTAGTTAGCTTCCTTGGGTTGGAGTTTTCCTTCCAAAATTTTCTGTAGGGCTGGGTTAGTGGACACATATTGCTTGAATCTAGTTTTGTCATGGAATATCTTGTTTTCTCCGTCTATAGTGATTGAGAGCTTTGCCGGGTATAGTAGTCTGGGCTGGCATCTGTGGTCTCTTAGTGTAGGTAGAATATCTATCCAGGACCTTCTGGCTTTCAGCGTTTCCATGGAGAAATCAGGTGTAATTCTGATAGGTCTGCCTTTATATGTTACTTGACCTTTTTCCTTGGCTGCTCTTAATATTCTTTCTTTATTCTGTATGTTTGGGGTCTTGATTATTATGTGGTGAGGGATTTTTTTGTGGTCCACTCTATTTGGTGTTCTGTAGGATTCTTGTACCTTCATTGGCATGTCTTTCTTAAGGTTGGGAAAGTTTTCTTCTATGATTTTGTTGAATATGCCTTCTGCCCCTGAGCTGGATTTCTTCTCCTTCTTCTATACCTATTATTCTTAGGTTTGGTCTTTTCATGGTGTCCCATATTTCCTGGATGTTTTGTGTTAAGGATTTGTTGGATTTAAGGTTTTCTTTGGTTGATAAATCCATTTCTCCTAATGTATCTTCAACACTTGAGATTCTCTCTTCCATCTCTTCTATTCTGTTGGTAATGCTTGTATTGGTAGTGCCTGTCTGTTTGTCCAGCTTTTCTATTTTCTGCCTTTCTTCAGATTGTGTTTTTTTTAATGACTCTATTTCAGTTATCAACCCTTGCAGTGTTTGCATTGCTTCTTGCAATTTTCTGTTTATCTGTTCGTCCGTTTGTTGCCTTTTATGAATTTTTTGGTTTGTTCTTTCTTCCATTTCTTGCATTTTTTGGTTTGTTTTTTTTTGTTCCATTTCTCGCATTTTGTGCTTTGTTTCTTCTTCCATTTCCTGCCTTTTTTGGTTTGTTTCTTCTTCCATTTTTTTCATTTTTTGCTTTGTTTTTTCTACCATTTCTTGCATTTTTTGTTTTGTTTTTTCTTCCATTTCTTGCATTTTTTGCTTCATTTCTTCTTCCATTTTCTGCCTTTTTTGGTTTGTTTTTTCTTCCAATTCTTGCATCTTTTGGTTTGTTTTTTCTTCCATTTCTTTGAGGGATTTTCCAATATCCTCTTTTAGGGCCTCTATCATTTTCATGAAAGTGCTTTTAAGGTCGTTCTCTTCTGTTTCGTCCGCATTGGAATGTTGGGGTCTTGCTGGTGTGGAGTCTCTAGAATCTGGCGGTGTCATATTTGTTTTTCTGTTGCTGACTGTGTTTTTGTATTGTCTCTTTCCCATCTCTTCTTCTAGTGGGTACAGAAAGAGCCCCTTACTGGTCTGGGGACCAGCGTTCCCTTTTGGTGGGTGCTAGCAAGTCCAATAATCTGGTGGTTCTTCTATTCCTTGTCCGAATGCTGGTCCCGTGGGTGGAGAAGAAGAACAGGAATCTGGGGCGCTTATCCTCTTACCTGGTCCCCTGGACCCTATGCTGGGTCCTGTTGTACTTGATCCAGAACAGCTACTCCCCTGGTCTCCCTGGGTCCTCTGGTTTCCTGGTCTCGTTGGTGGGAGAGAAGACCTGGGGTCTGGGTGCTTGGCTCCCGCCGGGATTGGGAGCTCTGTGCAGTTCCCAGGGGATCTGCAGGCACTGGAGCACAGGCCGGGAAGCCAGCCTGTTTGCCTGATGCTGCTGAAAGAACCGCCCCTTGGCTGGTCTCCCAGCCTACTCTCCTTTCCTGGTCTCGTTGGTGTGAGCGAAGATCCGGAGTCTGGGGTGCTTGGCTCCAGCCGGGATTGGGAGCTCTGTGCAGGTCCCAGGGGATCTGCAGGCACTGGAGCACAGGCCGGGAAGTCGGCCTATTTACCTGATGCTGCTGGAAGAACCGCAGCTTCCCTGGACTCCCAGCCTCCTCTCCTTTCCTGGTCTCGTTGGTGGGAGAGAAGACCTGGGGTCTGGGTGCTTGGCTCCCGACGGGCTTGGGAGCTCTGTGCAGTTCCCAGGAAGCAAGGTTTTAAAAAGGGAGACTGATCATGAGCTGACTTCTCTCAGGTAACAGTGTAAATGCTCCCTCCAGTGGCCAGTGATGTAAAATGTTCATATTATGCTCACCTGCTCTCTTGGGCATCATATCTTCATTCTGAGATTCACAAGCTTAGAGACAAGCACATGGGTTTGGAGCCTTGGGTCTGCTTGTGGTGTCTCTTGTGGGATTCCATGACCTGCCATGGTAGGAAAGTATCTTTTATCCACGTATTAATGTCACTTAAGGGCATCAGAAATGAAGCGTGCTTTAGTTGTAAGTACTGACAAAAACAGGAGATGTGTGTCAAGCAACAAACAGTTCAGAGTCTCTGGACCTGGTTTTTGCTAGCAATTGTGAACATTCATGGCTTTGGTGATGGAACACAACATATATTTAGCAATTGTTAACATTCATGGCTCTGGTGATGGAACACAACATATATTTAGTCACTTGGGTGTGACAGAAAGTCATGACTATCATATCTTATTACTATCATAATACGCAGGTGTAAGAAGATGTTGACCCTCATTGAATCAAGCACTTCCTCCTCAGTGCTGTTAGTGTCAGAGAGGAGATATGTGCTACCTGCACCAAGTTCTCTCAAAATCCCTCTGAATCCACGCCTAGGGTGATGCTGACTTTCTCTTTCTGGTCCTCTGTAACATGAGGTCAACAAACACATTCCCTTGGGATTGAGGAAACCTGCCTAGAAAGTCATCTGCTACCTCCCTGTAAGCCAGAGTTGGGTGTACAGCGTAAAACAAAAACTTCTCATCTTTCACAGGCTGGTACATAGTGCTCACAGTGATGACATGTGGGGCCCACAGATGAACTTTATTGTCACCCAACCTGTCCAGGCCTGACCCCTGGACCCTGGGACATATAGGAACAAAGTAGTTTAAAAAACACTGACCCCAACTCTGGCCTCTGTGTCCTAGGCTAGGAAAATCCTACTCACTTCCACAATGGAGCATACTAGCATTCCACCCACAGTGACACCCAATTTCCTCCAGCTTGCTGTCACCTTCCTGTCAGGAGACAAATATAGTTCTGATGAACATGCTACAGTGAGTTCCCCTCCCAAACACATAAACTTCACCAGCATGCAGTGTAACTGTGCTTTTCTAAAGGTCAGGTCACAAGGATAAATGACGACTCCAAACAAAACAGCAGGGAGGGGAGGAGGAGGAGGAGGTGGAGGAGGAGGAGGAGGAGGAGGAGGAGGAGACAAGAAGGAAAGGAGCTTCCTTGCCCTCATTGGGGAAACATTTCACTAGTCTACAGGTTCTGTACATTCATGGCAACGTGGGACAAGGTATTGGTTCAGAGTTCCGTCTAAGATGATATGAAAGGGCAGACCTTGACCATTTTTCCTTGAATATTGGGGTTTCCTGGGGAGAAACCTGTGGTAGATGGTTTACCTCCTCCTGTGCTGGACACAGACTTCATGCTGGATTCTGGGCACACTGTAATTTGTAATTTCTGCATATTTCCTACTTCTCTTTCAGTCCACAGCGTGAAATCTCCAGCCTGTGTCACCTGATGTATAGAGTTCATGAGTTTAAAGACAAGGACATGTGGAAAGGATTGAAAGGGAATCTGAAATATGCAGCACTCAGTCTCCACTGTTTTTACCCCACTGCACATCCCTCTCCCCATGGAGACTCCATTCTGTCTCTCCCATCCTCTGTAAATCTTCCCTCTGCAAATTGTCTCTTGCTGCATCTGTATCCCAGGTTCTCATGCTTTCCAACTCAACTAAGTCACTCGACATAGAAACTGGGAACAGTGTGGGACTGGTGATTTTGAACAAAGATTCATACATTTCAAACCCATATAGAGAAACAAGTTAATGTGCGATTTGCAAAGGAGAGATAATGGTTTCAAATATCAACAAAGATGAAATTAATATATGAAGAGGATGTGGAGCAAACAGCACATATTTAGTGTCAGTATTTGAAAATTTCCAGAAAACAATGCATCTTAAGATGGCTATATAGAATTCAATATTCAATTCCCAAATGCTAACCATCTCTTTTCCTTCAAATGTAAAACCTGATGGTCTATCAGGGCCAGAACACAAATGATAGGACACAAAGGACATGTATAGGACAGTGGTCTCCTGGGATGGTCCACAGTGTACTGGGGAGAGGAATGATCACCTCTACCCTCACAAAAGCCTAGAGTCTGCTGCCCAGAGTCCTAGTTGGTTTAGTATCAGGACTCCTGCTGCCCTGGACTCCCCATTATCATGCACCTATGAACAGGGATCCAAGGCCTAAAGTGCAACCCAAACACGTTGGACAAGAAAACACAGCAATGTGGGGCCTATGAGACGACTAGACTTGGAAGATGGCAGGAAAGTGGTCTCTATCCTTTTGATGGATGAGGTCAAAAAGAAGCTTCTATCTAGAAGTGTGGCTTTCTCAAGTGTCTCTACCATTTTTGTCCTTGAACTGAAACCTCTGCATTCAAAATACCAAGACAACTACCAAATGTCTCAGTGACCCACCGTGGTTATAAGACTTGTTCTGATGGCCTAAAAGGAAAGAACAAAATCAATCACACCAGGGAGACAATCTTCACTATTCTGATGTATCAGATGAAAGTCATGTAACTTGTAACTGGACAGCAGGTGGAGTTTCTGGGTAAACAGCGTTAGTCCTACACATTAATACTCTGTGCCTTAAATCCAAGGATCTACCAGCTAGGGCACACCTCCTTCAGTTCCCTGCCTTGGGTCCACAGAATTCATGACAGAACTTCTCACCTCCAGACATCTGTTCAAAGTGGACACAGTCTCTATTCTGAAGGCCCAATTTAGATTATTTCCTGATACAAGTCCATCCTGGATTAATGTTCTTCAGATCAATCCTTGACCCTGTGCAGATAAAAAAGCAAAAAAAAAACCTTAGTAAGATTCTACCTCACATGTTTGGAAGAAATTACCAGTGATGCAATACAGTACTTGAAGCGAGACATCACCCAGGAAACAAGTCAGGCTTGGATCTCTGTAATTTTGAGATATGGCTGTTATATATAGAGAGGCTCAGGTTAGCCAGGGACCATAGTCAATCCTCTCTAATAACATAAAATACAAAAAGGGCTGATTTTAGACCCCTGATGAGTCTTACAGAAGATTCATTCACAATCCCTAGACCTGTAGCCTCTAAGTTAATAGCAGTTTTATATTTCTGAAAATCAATACCTGATGAGGACCAGTAAATCTCCGTTTCTATCCCATGTGATGTTCTGAGGTAGAATTCAGTGTGGTCTCTTAGGAAGATCCCATTCCTGCTTGTCCTGGATTCCCTGCTACTGTCCCATAACAAGTCTGTAGTATCAAGGAGTAGCAGCAGTTTACCACCATCATGTTGTGTACCTGGGCCCTGAGCTTCCTGCACCCCTTCCTATTGGACACTCACCTAGATGACATACGGTGCACATATGGTGAAAGGAGCTTTGTCACAGAACATGACCAACAGAACCTGGAGAGAAAGTAAGGTCAATTACAATTCTGCAGTTGACCTCTGAGAATTCAAGTGACCCAGGCTGTTACCACAATTGTTATCTATCTGAATCAAAGGAATATAAGCAGTGTTCTAATCAGTAATGCTCTCCAAAAGAGCAAGTTCAGAACATCTCTAGGACTCAGTTTCCTCCACTGGAAGGTGAACAGAACTGTGTGGTGATATCTTGCCTGTAAAAACATTGCCTGACTGAGGATTAGAGAATGGAGCTTGCCACTAACTAACCACAGAATTCTGTACAGACAGACATGAAGTGCGATAGCTGGGCCGAATATAACACAGGGAAACAGGAACTCACTCCCTTGTCTCCTGAGTTGCTGAGGAGGTGAGCTATGGCCATGGCTTGCACCTTCTCTCTGGTATCTCATCATTTTCCTCCATATCAGTCACCTGGTTTTAATTAATTAGACCAATTAAGAACGACAATTAGAGTACTGACCAAGTTGGAGTAGTGTCTGTAAAGATGTGTAAACGAATAGCTGGTATTGACTGCCCCGTTCCTGTTCCTGTTCCATCCATCAGACAGAGAGTGAGGCAGGAGGGTGCTAAGTGTGTGAATCTTATCATTGCTGACTTCTCTCAGATAACACTCTAAAGGCCACAATATCATCCCTACTGTGGTCAGAGACGTAAAAAGTGCACATTATGCTCACCTGCTCTCTTGGGCATCATGTCTTCATTCTGAAATTCACAATCTTAGAGATCAGCACATGGGCTTGGAGCCCTGGGTCCACTTGTGCTGTCTCTTGTGAGATTCCATGACCTGCCATGGTAGGCAAGTACCTTTTACCCATGTATTGGTGTCAGTTACGGGCATCAGGACTGAAGCCTGCTTTACTAGTAACTACCCACAAACACAAAAGCTGTGTGTCAAACAACAAACAGTTCATTTTCTCTGGATCTTTTTTTGGTAGCAATTGTGAACCTTCAAACCCCTGGTAATAAAACACAGCATAGTTTAATCACTTGGGAGTGTTCTTACCCCACTGTTCTTACTCCACTGCACATCCCTCTCCCCATGCAGACTCCATTCTGTCTCTGCCATCATCCCAAAATCCTCTCTGTACAAATTGTCTCTTGCTGCCTCTGTATCCCAGGTTCTCATGCTCTCCAACTCAACTCAGTCACTGGACATAGAGGCTGGGAAAAGTGTGGGACTGGTGATATGGAACTATGTTTTGTAAATTTCCTACCCATATATAGAAAGAAGTTAATGTGCCATTTGCAAAGGAGATAAGACAATTTGAAATATCAACAAACATGAAATTAATATATGACGAGGGTGTGGAGCAAAGAGCACATATTCAGTGTCAGTATTTGAAATTTTCCAGAAAACAATGTATCTTAAGATGACTATATTACATGCAACAAGCAAGTCCCAAAAGCCAACCTTCTCTGTTCTTTCTTATGTAAAATCTGAATGTCTATCAGGGCCAGAACTCAAATGACAGGACACAAAGGACATGTAATAGGAGAGTTGTCTCCTGTGATGATCCACAGTGTACTGGGGAGGGGGAAGATCATCTCTATTCTCACAGAGAGCCCAGAGGCTACTCCACAGAGTCATAGTTGGTTTAGTATCAGGAATCCTGTTGCCCTGGACCCTCCATTATCATGCACCTATGAAGAGGGATCCATGGCCTAATGTACATTCCAAACATGTTTGACAATTAAACACAGTAATGTGGGGCCTATGATAAGACTAGACTTGGAGACAGCAGGAAGGTGAACTCTATTCTTTTGTTTGATGAGTCAAAAGAAGTTCCTATCAAGAACTGTGACTTTCTGCAGTATCTCTACCATTGGTGTCCTTAGAGTAAAAGCTCTGACTACAAAATACCAAGACAACTACCAAATATCCTGGTGACCCACCTTGGTTCTACGACATGTTCTGATGTCCTAAAAGGATGAACTCAATCAAACATACCAGGGACCTAGTCTTCACTATTCTGAAAGATCAGATTAAAATCATGTGACTTGTAACTGGGATTCAGGGGAAACAGGGTTGCTGTTACATGTTAATACTCTGTGCCTTAAATCCACAGATCTATCACCTAGGACACACCTCCTTCAGTTCACTGCCTTGTGTCCACAAAAGAATTGATGACAACACTTCTCACCTCTAACGGTCTGTTCATGGTGGACACAGACTCTATTCTGCAGGTCACATTTGCAGTTAGCGCCCTGTTTCAAGTCCTTCCTGGATGAAGGTTCCTTCAGGTAAAATCTTGACCCTATCCACATGAAAAAAGAAAAAAATTGGTAAGATTCTACCTCACATGTTTGCGAGAAATTACCATTGATTCTATACAGTACCTAAAGCCAGACAGCACTCAGGAGAAGAGGCAGGCTTGGATCTCTGTGATGTTGAGATCTGCCTGTTCTACACAGAAATGTTCAAGTTAACCAGGTCCATAGGTAATCATCTCTCAAAGTATAAAATACAAAATGGGCATTCAGGAAATTTCCCTGTCTCATTTCCTGATTCAACCTGACATCATTGATCTGCAAGAAAAGCAAGGCCTGAGCACAGTTGATTCCCACAAACTGAAAATCCTTGTAATCCGCTATGCAAGCTGCTACTTGTTCTGTGCACATGGGACTCATCAGATGGTCAGAGTGCTAGAAGGGAAGTGACAGCACGAGCTATCTGTTGTCATGCAGGGATGAAGTAGTAATTAACAAATTCAATTTTCAAGATTGCTTGAGAAAATGCCAGGATCAGATTATCAGAATGGAAGCTGGATGCCAAGCTCAAAAAGAAGATAGCACCTCTCTTTCCACACCTCCATTGTCTCTCATTCTGTCAGTACTCTTCAGTCAAGCAGGACAATGGTAACTGTCCCAATGTGCTGGAGATGCTAGCATAGGCCACCTCATGTGTACCTTTTCTTCAGGACATCAAGACCAGGCTTCTGAATCTCACCCTCACCCACAAAAAGATACCTACTTCACTCAATCTTACCTTCAGTAATGATTCACACAGATCAGGGCCTTGGAATGCCTGTTGAGTTCAATTCCCCTTGAAAACTCACTGAGCTGCTCCCTACCTGAAGGTTTCCTGGAAAACAGATCATATCACATTTGCCACTGCTTCCCACGGAACCTGTGGCTGTCATCAAGGGTTGCATCATGATCAAGGATTCCTTGTAAGTATGACGCCTATGGTCATCATTGGTCATAGAAATGCCATGACTGCTGGAATTGTTAAGGGAGAACTCAGCATCATGGGTGGAATGGCCTACTTACCTTCCCACTTTGGAGCAGAACAATGACAATGTAAAATCAAATGTGAATTATAAATCCATAGGTGCTTGCCTTTGAGTATATGAGACAAAGTTCGTAAAAGCACCAGGCACATTGTGTGTGTGTGTGTGTGTGTGTGTGTGTGTGTGTGTGTGTGTGTGTGTGTGTGTGTTTCTATCTGGGCATGTTTATACCAGTGTTTTTTGGACAGCATTATATGGTAAGCATGTGTGGTGAGCTTGGTCTCAACCTTAGCACATCATATGGGATGGCTGTTTGGAGGTCAGGTGACTTGATAGACATCACTGTGTATGCCACTACAGTAGAATTTAATATACAGCATTGCACAGTAACACTAGTAGAACCTGATCCACAGCACTTTGTGTGCTTGAGAAGGAGTCCAGGAGGAGTCCATCAGAAATGGTGACTGACACTGAAGTTATGAAATGCACAGAGGTAGGATGTCCAATGGGTCAATACTCGGCAGGCAATTTCATGAGTGTGACAGGAGGTGAAGTTCACAGCGTAGTCTGACAGCTAGTAGAGTTTGTGCGGTGGGATGTCAAACAACACCTGATAACCATAAGTAGATGCGTGGTCATAGGAGTGGAGGGTGTCTAAAGTTCTGATGAGTAACTATGCATATCAGTGGGGAGGAGTAGGACAGGGCATCTAGCATGGCACCTTATGTATTAAATATATGTTACATGATGGGATGGATTTGTGTCAATTCAGGCCTGTTAATATTAGAGTAGGTTGGCAGAGGCTGCTCTGTTATCCAGGAATACCTGAATATATGTGTAATTGTGAGGCATTATGGAAGTCACCAGGCATGATACTTATCAATGAAGTTGAGACTACTGTAGGTGGATGATTATTTAAAGGGCCTTGAGCTATCATTTTAGGATGTGTCATGGCCTGAGTGTTGTTTCAATACCAAGCAACTTTAACATCCTAAACCCGTATATGAGTTGATATCATGAGGTATCCTACAACAAGTGATATTAACACTGGAGAATCTCACTTATGTGAGGGCCTGATATCTTTCAGTGCATTTCTGTCTTTCATGGTGTGGTGGTGTTCTTTGGAGCCCAATAAGAGCTAAGGATTTTAATCAGAGTGGCAGATGATCCAGTACAGCCCAAAAACTAGAACTTAATGTGGGGTTCAGTAAGTGTCATTCAGGGTTCAATGCCTAGGGATCTATGAGCCCCATGGGGTTTTTTTGCTCAGCAAATATTGTTGCCCAATAATTAGCATGTGGCTGGATGAGAACTACTGCATGGCCGATATTTAGGGATGTATTTGAGGCTGTATGTTATGTGAGTGGTGTTGATCAGTGGGTTCTGACAACCAGTACTGTATTGTACCTAATCAGGGAAGGAGGCATATGTGTCAGAACAGGAGTAGTTATCTAGGCCTGACACTTGAAAATTATGTGAAGAGTGTGTGTGAGTGTCATTCATGTCCTTAAACTGACAATGTTTAAGGTGTTAACAGGGGAGGAGCATGCAGAGCACACATGACTATCTAGGTATCAGGTCCCGAAGCTTCCCCACCTGACTCTACCCTCCAATAGAGTGCTATTATAAGATCCAGAATGACAGCTGTCTCCATACCACCCAATGGTAGAGGTTTTAGCCCTCATCAAAACACACAGCACACACTACACTTCCACCTAGACATAAACATTTAGTGTGCGCTAAGAGGGATTTGTTGTCACCTGGGGTGCAACAGGTTTCAGGCTCTCTCTAGATGTCGTAGGTTAGGGTCTGCTCAAGCCCTGTTCCGGATTCTGAACTTTCATGGCACATGGCATCAGAGCTCTCATTTCTACATGTTCTCCGTGTTATATATGATCTTTCTCCATATCAGGCAGGAACAGATGGGGATATCTTCCATGACATTTATGTGAACTTCATAGGGTTTGGATTGGGGTCAGTTGAAATGGAGACTGCTTTCAATTTTCCAATGGGTTTCCTATTCTATGCCTTAAAATAATGTTCTAGAGCCATTTTCTCTGCCTTAAAATACATGGATGACTATGGCAACATCAGTGACAGGGTTAGCTTTGTTACCTGTTCCATGTTTCCAGTCTCCTCTATGTCCCTATAAACTCTCTGGAACTCTGAAGTGTTATGGGGGATACTGGAAGGAGACACTGGGCCTGGAGGAATCTCCTGCCCTTGACATTTCTCCTAGGTTAGGTCCTACTGATTGTATATTAGGTGTTGGAGCATCAGACTGGATTTTAATGACTCTATAGATGAAATTCAAAGGTCTAACACCTTTAGAATAGCAACTGTTGGAATGAAGAGCGATTGATTTGGAGATCTCTCAGGCAAATGTAAAAGGTTCTGAATGCCAATTTATAGAAACTGTATACGAATTCTGATTGAGTGCTTCACTACTTATTTGTATATTGTCTCTAATACCACTGAGAATAGTTGAAATGTATGTCCTCAATGACTCCTTCTCTAAGTTACTGATTGCCTGGGGCAGGGCTCCATGGACTCTACCCTTCTCAATATCCAGTCTACAGTTCAGAAACCTCCAAAACAATACAGAGAAACACTGTCTCATAAAAAAAAGAAAGAGGAACACATTCATTTCCCAAGGCTCTTTTGAGACACTTTCTTTCCCTTTCAGACATGTTCTCTGGGTTATCCTTCAGGCACCGAGGTATAGTTAACTTTAAACATTGTCAGAAAGGAAAGCAGTCTATGTTGATCCGGGGCAGAAATTCAACAATATCTACCCACTGGGAAGCTTTCACTAGTGGACCCTCCGGTAATTTCCACAGATATTGTTGGTGATTTGGGTCATTGCCTGCACCTAGAAGTTGCAAGAGTGACCACTGAATGGTAATCACAGCGTGTCCTCATAATGTGCTATGTAAACTCTGAGCTCTCAGGACCTCAGGATTGGTATAGTAATCTTCCAGGAGATGGGATTTGTGAGACACACTCCTCTTTAAATATCACAAATGCTCAAGGTGCACATCTGCAGTTCAGGATCCATGACTTACGTTGTGACCAGGCACAGACAAGAGAAATCTGATTTTAGACATCGAATGATACTGCAGAAATATTCATTCACCAGCCCTAGACCTGTGGCCTCTCAGATAATAGCAGGTTTATCTTTGCCAAATTCAGGACCTAACAAGGAAGGGGCAATATCCATTTTTGTCCCATGTGACTTTCCTGAGGTAGAATTCAGTGTGGTCTCTACCTGAAGGTGTTCTGGAATAGAGCTCACACACCATGCTCACCACTGCTTCACACTGAACCTGTGGCTGACATCAAGGTTTGCACCATAATGAAGGATTCCTCTTAAGTATGACCCCTATGGTCATCATTGGTCATAGAGAAGTCATGGTTGCTGGACGTGTTCAGGGGGAAATCAATATCATGGGTTGCAAGGCCTACCTACCTTCCCACTTTGGAGAAAACAATGTTTATGTTAAGATCAATTGTGACTTATAAATCCATAGGTGTTTGCCTCTGAGTATATGAGACAAAATTCATAAATGTACCAGGCTCATAGTGTGTGTGTGTGTGTGTGTGTGTGTGTGTTTCCATAAGACCATGGAATATAGTAGTGTTTGGTGGTCAGCAGTGTATAGCAAGAATGTGTGACAAGCTTACTTTCAAACTTGGCACATCATATGGGAAGGCAGGTTGGCTTCAGGTGAATGTGAAGGACATCACTCTGTATGACTGCAGGAGTAGTTAATGTACAGCATGGCACATTAATAGTAATAGAGCCTGATACCCAGCACTCTGTGTGCTTGAGGAGGACACCATCAGAAATGGTGACTGGCACTGAAGTTGTGACAAGTGCAGAGTTAGGATGTCCAATGGGTCAAAACTGAGCAGACAATTTCATGAGTGTGACAGGAGGTGAAGTTCACAGCATGGTCTGAAAGATAGTGCTTTGTGGGATAGGAGGTCAAACAAAACCTGATACCTAGAATTAGATGTGTGGTCATAGGAGTGGTGGGTGTCTAAAGATCCTGATGAATAACTATGCATATCAGTGGGGAGGAGTAGGACAGGGCATCTAGCAGGGCACCTTTGTATTAAATACATGTTAGATGATGGGATGAATTTGTATCAATCCAGGCCTGTTAATATTAGAGTAGGTTGGTAGAGGCTGCTCTGTTATCCAGGGGTACCTGAAAGTAAGTGTATGTGTGAGGCATTAGGGAAGTCACCAGACATGATATCTGTCAATGAAGTTGAGACTACTATAGGGGGATGTTTATTTAAAGGGCCTTCAGCTATCTTTATAGGATGTGCCATGGCCTGAGTGTTGTTTCAATACCAAGCAGGTTCGATATGCTAAAACTGTATGTGAGTTGATGTCCAGTCTCCTCCATATCCCTGTAGCCTTTGTGGAACTCTGAAACTTTATGGGAGGTATTGGTAAAAGCAATCTTCTTCAAGCTAGTGATTGCTTGGGACAGGGTTCCATTGACTTTGCCCTACTCAACATCCATTCTAGAGTTCAGAAGGAGGAGGTCATTCACTTCCCAAGGCTCTTCTGAGATAATTTCTTTCCCTCTCATGCATGTTTTTGGGTTATCCTGCACACAGAAAGGCATAGAACATGCTACACTGCCAGAATGCAAATGGGTCTAAGTTGTGCAGGGGTAGATATTCAACAGTATCTACCCACTGGGAGGCTCTCACTAGTGGACCCTCCGGTAGAATCCATAGATGTTGTTGGTGATTTGGGTCGTTGTCTGCACTTGGAAGGTGGAAGAGTGACCACTGAATTGTTCTCCACAGCGTGTCCCCATGATTCGCTGTGGAACCTCTGAGCTCCTCTGGACCTCGGCATTGACATGGTAATCTTCCAGTAAATGAGAGCTGAGAGGCACACTCCTCCTTCAGGGTCACTAATGTGCAATGTGCACGTCTGCAGATCAGGAGTTGGAGTCCACGATTCACTTTGTGGCCAGGCACCTACAAGAGAAGGCTCATTCTAGATCCCTTATGATACTCACAGAAGACTCATTCACAATCCCAAGACCGGTGGCGTCTCAGATAAGAGCTGGTTAATCTTTATGAAAATCAGGAACTGATGAGGACTAGCCAATCTCCATTTCCATCCCATGTGATGTTCTGAGGTAGAATTCGGTGGGTCTCCTAGGAAGTTCTCATTCCTGCTTGTCCTGGCTTTCTTGCTACTGTCACATAAAAAGGCTCTAGTATCAAATAGGAAAAGCAGTTTACCATTACCATGTGAGAAACTAGACCCAATGCTTCCTGCACCCAATCCCATTTGACACTCACCTAGATGACTCAGGATGCACATATGGTAAAAGTAGCTTTGTCACAGAACAAGTCAAACAGAACTTGGAGATCTGAGGTGAGAAAGGAAGGTCAATTACAATTCTGTAGTTGACCTCTGAGAATTCAAGTCACCCAGGCTGTTATCACAATTGTTATCATATCTGAGTCAAAGGAATTTGAACAGTGTTCTAATCAGTAATGCTCTCTCCAATAGAGCAAGCCACTGAACATCTCCAGGACTATGATTCCTCCACTGGGAGGTAAACAGAACTGTGTGGTGATATCTTGTCTGTACAAAGATTGCTTGTCTGAGGATTTTAGAATGGAACTTGCCACTAACTAACCACAGAGTTCTGTACAGACAGACATGAAATGCGATAGCTGGGCAGAATATAACACAGGGAAATGGGAATTCACTCTCTTGTCTCTTCAGTTGCTGAGGAGGTAAGCTATCTTGCTCCTTCTGTCTGTTATCTCATCATTTTCCTCCATATAGGACTCCAGGTATTTATTTATTTAGACCAATTAAGAACCACAATTATAGTACAGACAAAGTTGTAGTAGTGTGTGTAAAGATGCATTTATAAATAGCTTGTGTTGAATCCCCTCTTACTGTACCATCCATCAGGCAGACAGGGAGCAAGGAGGGTGTGAAGTGTGTGAGTCTTATCATGAGCTGACTTCTCCCAGGAAACAGTCTAAAGGCCACAACATGCTCCCTCCTGTGGTCAGAGATATAAAAAGTGCACATTAGGCTCCTCTGCTCTTTTGGTCATTGTGTCTGCATTCTGAGATTCACATTCTTAGAGACCATCACATGGGCTTGGAGCCCCTGGTCCACTTGTGATGTCTCTTGTGAGAATCCATGACCTGCCACGGTAGGGAAGTGTCCCTTGCCAGGTACTGGTGTTAGTTAAGGGCATCAGAATTTAAGCCTGCTTTACTGGTATAACTACTGACAAACACACCATTTACATGCCAGCAGCAAACAGCTCATTGTCTCTGGGGCTATTTCCTTGCTAGTAAGTTTGAACCTTCACCCTCCTGGAAGTAAAAAACAACATAGACTAAATCACTGGGTGTGATAGAAAAAATATCGCATATAACATATCTTATTGCTATCATAATATTCATACGTGAGGAGATGTTCAGCCGCTTTGATTCAAGCGGTACCTCCTAAATGATGCTAGTGTCAGAGCAGACAGATGTGCTACCTACAACAGGTTCTCTCAACATCCATCTGAAGCCCTGTCTAGGGTGATACTGTCTTTCTCCTTTTATCCTCTGTAACATCAGCTCAATGACCACATTCCCCTGGGATTTAGGAAGCATGCCTGGCCAGCTTTCTGCTTCCTACTTGAAAGCCAGAGGCAATTTTACACCATCGACCAAAAACTTCTCATCTATCACAGGCTGGTACAGTGGTCTCAGTGATGACTTCAGCCTTGAGGTACTCAAAAATTTACTCTATGTTCACACAGCCTGTCCAGGACTGACCCATGTCCCAAGGGGGATACAGTACAAAGTTGTTTTAAGAACACTGACCGGAACTCTGGTGGGTGTTTCCTAGCCTAGGAAAGCCCTACTCACTTCCAAAATGGAGAAAACTCCCAGCATTCCATGCACATTGACAACCAATTTCCTCCAAGTTGCTGTCACCTTCCTATCAGGAGACAAATATAGTTCTGAGAAAACTCCCTTCAGTGAAGTCTCCTCACAAACACATAAACTTGACCAGCACACGTGTGACTATGCTTTTCTGATGGACAGTACACAGGGATAAATGAAGGCCACAAGCAAAACAGCAGGGAGGAGGCAAGAAGGGAAGGTGCATCCTTGCCCTTATGGGGGAAACATTTCACAAGAACAGAACCTGAAGGGATGAACAGATTAGTGAGCATTGCTGAGGTGTTTCTCTGAAGACTGGTTCACGTAGACTGTACATCCACAGCCAGTGTGGACATGGTATTGGCTCAGAGGTCCCTGTACTGCAGATTCTGAGGGGAGTCAGCCCTGAAACATTTTTCCTTGAGAATTGTGGTTACTTGGGGAGAAACCTGTGGAGGATGGCTTACCTCCTCCTTTGCTGGACACAGACACTAGATGCTGTGTACCTGGGCACAATGCCATCTGTAATTCCTGCATAGCTCCTACTTCTGCTCATTTAGACCACAGCTGGAAATCTCTAGCCTGTGGCTCCTGATGTATAGAGTTCATCAGTTTAAAAACAAGGACACATGGAAAGGATAGAAAGGGAATCTGAAATATGCAGCACTCAGTCTGTAATGTTCTTACCCCACTGCACATCCCTCTCCCCGTGGAGACTCCATTCTGTCTCTCCCATATTCTTTAACTCATCCCTCTGCAAATTGTCTCTTGGTACCTCTATATCCCAGGGACTCATGGTCTCCAACTCAACTCAGTTAGTGACATAAAAGACGGGAGTAGTATGGGACTGGTGATTTTGATGTCAGATTTTTAAATTTGCCTACCCGTATAGAGAAACAAGCTAGTGTGCCAATTGCAAAGGATAGATGACAGTTTCAAATACAAACAAAGATAAAATTAATATATGAAGTGGATGTGGGGCAAACAGCACATATTGAGCCTCAGTATTTGAAAATTTCCACAAAACAATGGATCTTAAGATGACTGTATTATATGTGACAAACAAGTCCCAAAAGCCAATCACCTCTATTCTTTCATATGTAAACTCTGAAGGTCTATCAGGGCCAGAAATTAAATGACAGGACTCAAAGGACATGTAATAGGACAGTTATCTTTGGGATGGTCCACAGTGTACTGAGGAGGGGAAGGATCACCTCTACCCTGAAAACAGCCCAGTCTGCTTCTCAGAGTCATAGTTGGCTTAGTATCAGGACACCTGCAGCCCTAGATTCCCCATTAGCCTGCAGCTATGAACAGGGATCCATGGCCCAATGTGCAACCCAAACAGATTTGACAAGTAAATGCAGCAATGGGAGGCCATGACAAGACTAGCCATGGAAGTCAGCAGGAAAGTGGAATCTTCCTTGCGTTGGATGAGGACAACTAGAAAACCCTATCCAGAGTATGTGACTTTCTGCAGTGTCTCTACCATTAGTGCCCTTGAAGTGAAAGAACAGACTTCAAAATCCCAAGACAACTACCTAATATCTCGGTGACCCACCTTGGTTATAAGACTTGTTCTGATGGCCTAAAAGGAAAGAACTCAATCAATCAGACCAGGGAGACAATCTTCACTATTGTAATGAATCATATGAAAGTCATATGACTTATAACTGGACTGCAGGTGTAGATTCTGGGGAAACAAGGTTAGTCCTACACGTTACTACTCTGTGCCTTATATCCAAGGATCTGTCAGCTAGGGCACACCTGCTTCAGTTCACTGACTTGTGTCCACAGAACTCATGACAGAACTTCTCACCGCCACGAGTCTGTTCATAGTGGACATAGACTTTATTCTGAAGGCCAGATTTAGAGTCCTCCCTGTTTAAAGACCATCCTGGAAGAATGGGCCTTCAGGTCAATCCCTGACCCTTTTCAGATAAAAAAGCAAAAAAAAAATTGTAACATTCTACCTCACATGTTTGGAAGAAATTACCATTGATGCAATACAGTACATGAAGCCAGACAGCACTTAGGAGATGAGGGAGGCTTGCATCTCTGTGATTTTGATATCTTCCTGTTTTACATAGAGAGGCTCAAGTTAGCCAGTATCCATACTGAATTATCTCTCAAAACAAATACAAAACACAAAATACAAAATCCGCATTTAGGAAATTTCCATTCCTCATTTCCTGAATTTAACCATTTCACAGCCCAGGCTTCTTTGATCTGCAACAGAAACAAGGCCAGAGCACAGTTGATTCCCACAAACTGAAAATCTCTGTAATCCACTATGCAAGCTGCTACTTGATCTGTGCACATGGTACTCATCAGATAGTCAGAGTTCTAGAAAGTAAGTGACAGCACAAGCTACCTGCCATCCTGCAGGGATGAAGATCTGGTCAACAAATTCAATATGCACCATTGTTTGAGAAAATGCCAGGATCAGATGATCAGAAGAGAAGCTGGATGCCAAGATCACGCAACCATGATTTCTCATTCTGTCATTACTCTTCAGTCTGGCAGGTCAATAGTAAATTTCCCTCTGTGCTGAGGATGCTAGGATATCCCAACTCATTTGCTCCTTTCTTTTTTTTTTTTTTTTTTTTTTTTTTTGGTTTTTACGAGACAGGGTTTCTCTGTATTGTTTTGGTCCAGCCCGGCCTCGAACACACAGCAACCTGCCTGTCTCTGCCTCCCGAGTCCTGGGATTAAAGGCATGCACCACCACCTCCCGGCTCATTTGCTCATTTCTTCAGGACTTCAAGACCAGGCTTCTGAATCTCACCCTCTCTCACAAACAGATAGTTACTGTACTCAATCTTACCTTCACGTGATGATTCACACGGATCAGGGCCTTGGAATCCATGTTGAGTTCAGTTCCCCTTGAAAACTCACTGAACTGCTCCCTACCTGAAGGTTTCTTGGAAAACAGTTCACACATCACACTCTCCACTGCTACACACAGAATCTGTGGCTGTCATCAAGGGTTGCACCATGATTATGAATTCGTCTTAAGTATTACCCCGAAGGCCATCATTTTTCATAGAGAAGTCATGGTTGCTGGACTTGTTAAGGGGGAAATCAGCATCATGGGTCATAAGGCCTACTTACCTTCCCACTTTGGAGAAAATAATGTTATTGTAATATTAAATGTGAGTTATAAATCCATACGTGCTTGCCCCTGAGTAAATGAGACAAAATTAATTAAAGTACCAGGCTCATAGTGAGTTTGTTTGTGTGTGTGTGTGTGTGTGTGTGTGTGTGTGTGTGTGTGTGTGTTTCTTTAAGAGCAGTGTTTGTTGGCCAGCAGTCTAGAGTAAGATTGTTTGACAAACTTGGTCTCAACCTTAGCACATTATATGGGATGTTGGGTTTTTCAGTCAGGTGACTAGATAGACACCACTGTGTATGGCACTGCAGTAGAAGTTAACGTGCAGCATGGCACAGTAACTGCAGTAGAGCCTGAGACACAGCACTCTGTGTGCTTGAGGAAGAGTTCATCAGAAATTGGTGACTTGTACTAAGGTAGGATGTCCAATGGGTCAATACCGGGCAGGAAATTTCATGAGTGTGACAGGAGGTGAGGTTCACAGCATGGTCTGACAGCTAGTGGTTTGTGGGGAAGGAGGTCAAACAAGACATGATACCTAGAAGTAGATGTGTGGTCACAGGAGAGGTGGGGTGTCTAAAGGGCCTGATGAATAACTATGCATATCAGTGGGGAAGAGTAGGGCAGGGCATCTAGCAGAGAACAATAAATACTCGATACATGTTAGATGATGGGATGAATTTGTGTCAGTCCAGGCCTGTTAATATTAGAGTAGGTTGGCGGAGGCTGCTCTGTTATCCAGGGGACCCTGAAGGTAAGTGCATGTTTGAGGCATTAGGGAAGTCACCAGGAATGATACACATCGATGAATCTGAGACTACTGTAGGGGGATGTTTGTTTAAAATGATTCAGCTATTTTTATAAGATGTGTCATGGCCTGAGTGTTGTTTCATACCTAGCAGATTTGACATCATAAAACTGTATGTGCTATGAGGTCCTGAGGTATCCTATGAGGCCTGATGTTAACACTGGAGAATGTCGCTTATGTGATGGGATGCAGAAGCTGGCCTGATAACTTTCAGTGCATGTTGTTCTTCCATGGTGTGATGATGTCCTGTGGAGCCCCAAAATAGCTGTGCATTTTGGGCAGAGTGGCAGATTATCCAGCACAGCCCAAAAACTAGCACTTAATGTGGGGTTAAGTGAGTGTCACTCAGGGTTCAATGCTGACAAATCTATGAGCCATATGAGCGTTCTTTGCTCAGAAAGAATTGATGCCTAGAAATTAGCATGTGGCTGGATGGGAACTACTGCATGACCGATATTTAGGAATGTATTTGAAGATGTATGGTATGTGAGTAGTGTTTATCAGTGGGGTCTGAAGTCCAGTACTGTATTGTACCTAATCAGGGAAGGAGGCATGTGTCAGGACAGGAGTTTATACGCCTGACCCTAGAAAACTATGCGATGAGTGTGTGTGTGAGTGTCATTCATGTGCTTAAACTGACAATGTTCAAGGTGGTAAAAGTGGAGGAGCATGCAGAGCACAAAGGAGTATCTAGGTATCAGGCTCTGATGCTTCCCCACCTGATTCTACCCTCGAATACAGAGCTATTATGAGATCCAGATAGTCAGCTGTCTCCATCCCATCAATGGGAGAGGTATCAGCCCTCATCACAGCTCACAGTGCACACTACACTTCCACCTCTACATAGCCAATCAATGGGCAAATAGAAGCATTTGTTGTCTGCTGAGGTGTTTCAGGGGCAAGGCTCTCTCTAGATGTCCTAAGTAAGAGTCTGCTCAACCCTGTTCCAGTTTCTGAATTTTCATGGCACATGGTTCCATGTTATTTATGATCTTTTTCTATATTAGGCAGGAAATTATGTGGATGTCTTCCATGATTTTTATGTGAACTTTATAGGGTTTGGATTTTGGACATTTGAAATGGAGACTGTTTTTAATATTCCAATGGGTTCACTATTCTATGTCCTTAAATAATGTTCTACAGCCATTTATATACATTTCATTTTCTCTGCTTTGAAATACATAGGTGACTACAATAAAATCAGTGACAGGATTTGGCTGTGTCTGTTGCTGATCTTTGTGGTATCTTACAAGTTTCCAGTCTCCTCTATGTCACTGTAGCCTTTCTGGAACTCTGAAGCTTTATGGGAGGTACTGGTACCAGACACTGGGCCTGGAGGTATCTCTTCTGCCCTTGATATCTCTTCTAGGTTAGGTCCTATTTGTTGGTATATTAGGTGTAGGAGCAACAAACTGTATTTTAATGAGTCTATAGATTAATATCAAAGATCGAACACATCTAGAATAGCAACTAGTGGAATGAAGAGCTGTTAATTTGGAGATCTCAGGCAAATGCAAAGAATGCCAATTTATAGAGAGTATATAGGAAGTCGGATTGAGTGCTTCAATACTTGTTTGTACATTGTTTATAATACCAGTGACCATGGTTCAACTGTGTGTACTCAAGTTCTCCTTCTTCAAGTTAGTGATTGCATGGGACAGAGCTCCATGGACTCTGCCTTTCACAAGATCCAGTATAGAATTCAGAAAGAAAAGCACATGCAATTCCCAAGGGTTGTCTGAGATACTGTTTTCCCTCTCAGACATGTTTTCTGGGTTATCCTGCAGACAGAGAGGTATACGTAACATTAAACACTGTCAGAAATCATTGTGGTCTAAATTGGCCAGAGGCAGGGATTCAAGAATATCTACCTACTGGGAGGCTTTCACTAGTGGACACTCCGGTAGGTTACACGGATATTGTTGGTGATTTGGGTCGTTGTCTGCACTTAGAAAGTGCAAGACTGACCACTGAATGGTCCTGAACAGCATGCCCTCATAATGTCCTGTGTAACCTCTGAGCTTCTCTGGACCTCAGGAATGACAGAGTAATCTTCCAGGAAATGAGAGGTGAGAGACACACTCCTCTTTCAATATCACCAATGCTCAATGTGCACATCTGCAGGTTAGGAGTTGAAGGTCCATGACTCACGTTGTGACCAGGCACAGACAAGAGAAAACTGATTTAAGACAACGAATGAGACTGGCAGAAATATTCATTCACCAGCCCTAGACCTGTGGCCTCTCAGATAATAGCAGGTTTATCTTTGTGAAATTCAGGACCTAACAAGGAAGGGGCAATCTCCATTTTCATCCCATGTGACTTTCCTGAGATAGAAATCAGTGTGGTCTCCTAGTAAGCTCTGACTGTCACTTGTAATTGAATCCCTGCTACTGTCCTATAAAAAGGCTCTAGTATCAAGCAGGAGAAGCAGTATTCCACCACCACGTGTGTACCTGGGCCCTGTGCTTCCTGCACCCCATCCCATTGGACACTTACCTAGATGACACAGGAATCACATATGGTGAAAGGAGCTTTGGTGCAGAACTTATAAAACAGAACCTGGAAATCTGCAGAGAGAAAGGAAGGTTTATTACAATTCTGCAAGTGACCTGAGCTGTTACCACAATTTTTATCATATCTGAGTCAAAGGAATTTAAACAGTGTTACAAATTCTCATGTTCCCTTCAAAAGAGCAAGCTACTGAACATCTCTGGTACCCAGTGTCCTCCACTGGGAGGTGAACAGAACTGTGTGGTGATATCTTGCTTGTAGGAAGGAAACCTGAATGAGAATCAGAGAATGGAGCTTGCCACTAACTAACCACAGAAGTCTGTCAGACAGATAGGAAGTGAGATAGTTGGGAAGAATGTAACAGGGACAAACAGGAACTCACTCTATTGTCTGCTGAGTTGATAAGGAAGTAAGCTATGGCCATGGCTTGCTCCTTCTCTCTGATATCTCAGAATTTTCCTCCATATCGGACTCCAGGTATTTATTAATTAGACCAATTAAAAATGAGAATTAAGGAGAGGAGGCAGGGTGACCAGGGGAGTAGCTGTTCTGGATCAAGTACAACAGGACCCAGCATAGGGTCCAGGGGACCAGGTAAGAGGATAAGCACCCCAGATTCCTGTTCTTCTTCTCCACCCACGGGACCAGCATTCGGACAAGGAATAGAAGAAACACCAGATTATTGGACTTGCTAGCACCCACTAAAAGGGAACTCTGGTCCCCAGACCAGTAAGGGGCTCTTTCTGCACCCACTAGAAGAAGAGATGGGAAAGAGACAATACAAAAACACAGTCAGCAACAGAAAAACAAATATGACACTGCCAGATTCTAGAGACTCCACACCAGCAAGACCCCAACATTCCAATGCAGACGAAGCAGAAGAGAACGACCTTAAAAGCACTTCCATGAAAATGATAGAGGCCCTAAAAGAGGATATTGGAAAATCCCTCAAAGAAATGGAAGAAAAAACAAACCAAAAAATGCAAGAAATGGAAGAAAAGAGGTAAACAGGCCAGCTTCCCGGCCTGTGTTCCAGAGCCTGCAGATCGCCTGGGAACTGCACAGAGCTCCCAATCCCGGCGGGAGCCAAGCACCCCAGACTCCAGATCTTCTCTCCCACCAACGATTCCAGGAAAGGAGAGGAGGCTGGGAGTACAGGAAGTAGCTGTCCCTCTGGCATCATCAGGTAAACAGGCCAGCTTCCTGGCCTGTGTTCCAGAGCCTGCAGATCGCCTGGGAACTGCACAGAGCTCCCAATCCCGGCGGGAGCCAAGCACCCCAGACTCCAGATCTTCTCTCCCACCAAAGAGACCAGGAAACTACAGGAGCCAGGGAGACCAGGGGAGTAGCTGTTCCAGATCAGGTACAACAGGACCCAGCATAGGGTCCAGGGGACCAGGTAGGAGGCTAAGTGCCCCAGATTCCTGTTCTTCTTCTCTACCCACGGACCAGCATTTGGACAAGGCATAGAAGAACCACCAGATTACTGGACTTACTAGCACCCACCAAAGGGAACTCTGGTCCCCAGACCAGGAAGGGGCTCTTTCTGCACCCACTAGAAGAAGAGATGGGAAAGAGACAATACAAAAACACAGTCAGCAACAGAAAAACAAATATGACACCGCCAGATTCTAGAGACTCCACACCAGCAAGACCCCAATATTCCAACGCGAAGGAAGCAGAAGAGAACGACCTTAAAAGTACTTTCATGAAAATGATAGAGGCCCTAAAAGAGGATATTGGAAAATCCCTCAAAGAAATGGAAGAAAAAACAAACCAAAAAATGCAAGAAATGGAAGAAAAAACAAACCAAAAAATGCAAGAATTGGAAGAAAAAACAAACCAAAAAAGGCACGAAATGGAAGAAGAAATGAAGCAAAAAATGCAAGAAATGGAAGAAAAAGCAAAGCAAAAAATGCAAGAATTAGAAGAAGAAACATACCAAATAAGGCAGGAAATGGAAGAAGAAACAAAGCAAAAAATGCAAGAAATGGTAGAAAAAACAAAGCAAAAAATGAAAAAAATGGAGGAAGAAACAAACCAAAAAAGGCAGGAAATGGAAGAAGAAACAAAGCACAAAATCCAAGAAATGGAACAAAAAGCAAACAAAAAACTGCAAGAAATGGAAGAAAGAACAAACCAAAAAATTCATAAAAGGCAACAAACGGACGAACAGATAAACAGAAAATTGCAAGAAGCAATGCAAACGCTGCAAGGGTTGATACTGAAATAGAGACACTAAAAAAACACAATCTGAAGAAAGGCAGAAAATAGAAAAGCTGGACAAACAGTCAGGCACTACCAATACAAGCATTACCAACAGAATAGAAGAGATGGAAGAGAGAATCTCAAGTGTTGAAGATACATTAGGAGAAATGGATTTATCAACCAAAGAAAACCTTAAATCCAACAAATCCTTAACACAAAACATCCAGGAATTATGGGACACCATGAAAAGACCAAACCTAAGAATAATAGGTATAGAAGAAAGAGAAGAAATCCACCTCAAAGGGGCAGAAGGCATATTCAACAAAATCATAGAAGAAAACTTTCCCAACCTTAAGAAAGACATGCCAATGAAGGTACAAGAAGCCTACAGAACACCAAATAGAGTGGACCACAAAAAAAATCCCCTCGCCACATAATAATCAAGAGCCCAAACATACAGAATAAAGAAAGAATATTAAGAGCAGCTAAGGAAAAAGGTCAAGTAACATATAAAGGCAGACCTATCAGAATTACACCTGATTTCTCCATGGAAACGCTGAAAGCCAGAAGGTCCTGGATAGATATTCTACCTGCACTAAGAGACCATGGATGCCAGCCCAGACTATTATACCCGGCAAAGCTCTCAATCACTATAGACGGAGAAAACAAGATATTCCATGACAAAACTAGATTCAAGCAATATGTGTCCACTAACCCAGCCCTACAGAAAATTTTGGAAGGAAAACTCCAACCCAAGGAAGCTAACTACAACCAGAAAAACATAAGCATTAGAGAATCCCTCTCTACCAACAGCCAAAAGAACAAAGGGGCGAAATTCCACCCATAATTCCACCAACAACAACCATCGCAAATCGAAGAAGGATGAGCAATCAATGGTCATTAATATCCCTCAATATTAACGGCCTTAACTCACCCATAAAAAGACACAGACTAGCAGAATGGATTCGAAGACAGAACCCTTCCTTCTGCTGCATACAAGAAACACATCTCACCCTCAAAGACAGACATTACTTGAGATGCAGGGATGGTTCAACATATGAAAATCCATCAACGTAATCCACCATATAAACAAGCTGAAAAACAAAAATCACATGATCATCTCACTAGATGCTGAAAAAGCCTTTGACAAAATCCAACACCCCTTCATGATAAAGGTCTTGGAGAGATCTGGGATAACAGGGACATACTTAAACATAATAAAAGCTATATACAGTAAACCAACAGCCAACATCAAACTAAATGGACAGAAACTCAACGCAATTCCTCTAATCAGGAACAAAACAAGGCTGTCCACTCTCTCCATATCTTTTCAACATGGTACTTGAAGTTCTAGCTATTGCCATACGACAACAAAGGGGGATCAAGGGGATACAAATTGGGAAGGAAGAGGTCAAACTTTCACTGTTTGCAGACGATATGATAGTTTACATCAATGACCCAAAGAACTCTACCAGGGAACTCTTACAGCTGATTAACACCTTCAGCAAAGTGGCAGGCTACAAGATCAACTCAAGAAAATCAGTAGCCCTACTATATACAGATGATAAAAGGGCTGAAAGAGAAATCAGAGAAACATCACCCTTTACAATTGCCACAAACAACATAAAATACCTTGGGGTAACGCTAACCAAACAAGTGAAAGACCTGTATCGTAAGAACTTTGAATCTTTAAAGAAAGAAATTAAAGAAGCCCTCAGAAAATGGAAAGATCTCCCATGCTCTTGGATAGGTAGGATCAATGTAGTAAAAATGGCAATCCTGCCAAAAGCAATCTACAGATTCAATGCAATCCCCATTAAAATCCCAGCACAATTCTTCACAGACCTTGAAAGAACAATAATCAATTTTGTATGGAAAAACAAAAGACCCAGGATAGCCAAAACAACCCTGTTCAACAAGGCAACGTCCGGAGGCATCACCATCCCTGACCTCAAGCTCTATTATAGAGCTATAGTCCTGAAAACAGCTTGGTATTGGCACAAAAATAGACAGGTAGACCAATGGAATCGAATTGAAAATCCGGGTATTAACCCACACACGTACGAACATCTGATCTTTGACAAAGAAGCTAAAAATATACAATGGAATAAAGAAAGCATCTTCAACAAATGGTGCTGGCATAATTGGAGACTGGCATGTAGAAGAATGCGGATCGATCCATGTTTATCGCCATGCACAAAACTTAAGTCCAAATGGATCAAAGACCTCAACATAAATCCAGCCACACTGAACCTCTTAGAAGAGAAAGTGGGTGGTACCCTTGAACGAATTGGTACAGGAGACAGCTTCCTGAACATAACACCAGTAGCACAGACAGTGAGATCAACAATTAATAAATGGGACCTACTGAAACTGAGAAGCTTCTGTAAGGCAAAGGACACAGTCAGCAAGACAAAAAGGCAGCCCACAGAATGGGAAAAAATATTCACTAATCCCACATCTGACAGAGGGTTGATCTCCAAAATTTACAAAGAACTCAAGAAGCAAGTCTCCAAAACACCAAAGGACCCTATTAAAAAGTGGGCTGCAGAACTAAATAGAGAGTTTTCAATAGAGGAGTCTAAAATGGCTGAGAGGCACTTGAGAAAGTGCTCAACATCCTTAGCCATCCGGGAAATGCAAATCAAAGCAACTCTGAGATACCATCTCACTCCTGTCAGAATGGCTAAAATCAAAAACACCAATGACAATTTATGCTGGAGAGGATGTGGTGAAAGGGGGACACTCCTCCATTGCTGGTGGGAGTGCCAACTGGTTCAGCCACTTTGGAAAGCAGTATGGAGATTCCTCAGAAAAATGGGAATAAACCTACCACAAGACCCAGCAACTCCACTCTTAGGCATATATCCAAAAGATGCCCATTCATACAACAAAGATGTCTGTTCCACTATGTTCATAGCAGCTTTATTTGTAATTGCCAGAACTTGGAAGCAACCTAGATGTCCCTCACCTGAAGAGTGGATAGAGAAAATGTGGTACATCTACACAATGGAGTACTATTCAGCAGAAAAAAATAATGGAATCATGAGATTCGCAGGCAAATGGATGACACTAGAAGAAACCATCCTGAGTGAGGTAACCCAGTCACAAAAAGAGAAACATGGCATGTACTCTCTCATATATGGATTTTAGACATAGATCTGGGGAGTGCCAGCCTACAATCCTATGGCCAGAGAGTCTGGGAAACAGAAACTTTATTTAGTGGCTGATCGAAGAAGAGGCAGACTCCCTTGGTTAAGTACTGAGCTGAACTCAAGAAAGCCAGTAACAGAGAGGGAGGACTGATGATCAAAGGGATTAAGACTGGGCTGGTTTAACCCCCAGAAACAGCTGACCAGACAAAGGTTAACTCTTGAATCCCAGGCATCAGCCTGGGAAGCCAGCATGGGACTGATCAAGACCCCCTGAATCTGGGTGTCAGTGAGGAGGCCTAGGGAATCTATTGAGCCTTGGGCAGCAGATCAGTACCCATCCCAAGTATACACACGGACTTTGGACTCCCATAGAACAATGTGAGGTGCACTCTCACCCCGAACTCTTGGGGAAGGGTCTAGGCCCTGCCCTATATGAAATGACAGACTATGCACACCCCCATGGAGGGCCTCACCCTCCCTGGGGAAATGAGGGGATAACGGGGGGCAGGGGAGGGCTCGGGAGGAAGGGAGGGAATGGGAGAGGGACCTGGAACTGACTTGTGAAGCAACCTTGTTTCTTATCTAAATTTAAACTGGAAAATAAAATTTAAAAAAACAATCTATAATGTCATCACAGTGAAGAAATTGTTTAATGATGCATTCTCAGAATGCAGCCTCACCAATAAACAATCTGTAACTGCAGTCAGTACAGAGAAGCAATCACAGTTACAGAATCAGTGTAGCTAAAATATTGCCTACTACATCTGTTGGGAAAATACAGTATAAAGCATGCATAATGGTTCTGAAATCTAGGCAGGGACTTACCCTACTCCTTAATCAGCCTCTTCTACTTGGGGAAAGTACTCCATAAAGACATGTGTTCCTGACTCCCATTTCTCTTCTCAGGCTCTTGAGATCTGCTAAGGAGCAAAAGTATTTTTTTAATTTCTTCCAGGTCTTCTCTATGGCCTCTCAGGCTATCCTACATGTTACCGAAATATGGAAAGCTATATATTAGATCCCTTCCCACAATCTTGTAGGAAAAAGTTGAAAATAAGCCTAAGTTCTATGCACGGAAACCATCAGTGGAAAAGTCTACATTAAATTCAGTGTTCGAATTCCAAGTTACTCAGCAAAACCTCCCAGAAGGTCCTTTTGCACCAAGTAGCCAAAGATTTCAGTCTGTGTGCTCCTTTACCAACTGATGTGTCATCTAAAATGGTATCCTTGGATTTGTTACACTGTAGTTGTATTTATAGTTTGCAGCAACCCTTTTAGAAAGCATCACCTAACAAAAAACCTGGTGAAAATAAAATAAAACAAAGCCCTTACCGAGACTTGAGATTCAAGTTTGATTCCAATCACAATGTCTGAATTTATAGGAAATAAATCAACCTGAAAAATAAAATAAAACATATTCATCCAAACTCCATATATGAAACAAATCTCTCTCTCTATCTCTATATATCTCTCTCTCTTTCTCTCTCTCTCTCTCTCTCTCTCTACACACACACACACACACACATTGATAAAAAAAAATGAGAATTAAAAGCCGGGCATTGGTGGCGAACGCCTTTAATCCCAGCACTCAGGAGGCAGAGGTAGGAGGATCTCTGTAAGTTCGAGACCAGGCTGGTCTACAAGAGCTAGTTCCAGGACAGCTTCCAAAGCCACAGAGAAACACTGTCTGGAAAAACCAAAAAAAAAAGAGAATTACGGTACTCACAAAGTTGAAGTAGGGTGTGTAAAGATGTGTGTATGAATAGCTGGTATTGACTCCCCTGTTCCTGTACCATCCATCAGGCAGGCAGTGAAGAAGGAGGGTGTTAAATTGTGAGACTCATCATGAGCTCACTTCTCTCAGGTAACACAATATGCTCCCTCCCATGGCCAGAGATATAAAAAGTGCACATTATGCATGTCTGTCCTCTTGGGCATTATGTCTGCATTCTGAAATTCACATTCTTAGAGACCATCACATGGGGTTGGAGCCCCTGGTCCACTTGAGCTGTCTCTTGTGAGATTCCATGAACTGCCACAGTAGGTCCTTTGCCCAGGTATTGGTGTCAGTTAAGGGCATCAAGACTGAAGCCTGCTTTACTGGTAGCTACTGAAAAACACACCAGCTAGGTACCAGCAGCAAACAGTCCATTGTCTCTGGGCCTGTTTGCTTGCTAGCAAGTGTGACCATTCATGCTCGTGGCTAGAAATGCAACATAGAATATGTCACTCAGGAATATAGGAAGAATATCATATATATAATATCTTATTGCTATCATAATATATGTGTGAGAAAATGTTTACCCTCTTAGATTCTAATTGTTCCTCCTCAAATGTGTTTTGTATCAGAGAGGAGAGAAGTGCTACCTACACCACGTTTTCTCAGCAAACTGCTGCCATGCCTAGGGTGATGCTGCAGTTCTCACTTTTCAAGAGACAAACGGCTTGGAAAGCCCAACTCTGTGAAAAATGACTGAGTCCAAATGCTCACTCACCAAACAAATCCATTGTAGTACAAGGACAAAACACAGCTCAGGTAGCACTTCACATGGCCTGATATCTAGCTTACCTCACAATTAGTCTTTGTGATAGTTCATGCAAGAGACCAATCACAGTTCAGCAAAGCCCACGGTGAATTGTTGTGGTTTCCTGCTCTTACTTTCTATTTTGATCAACTAGACTAATACTTCCAATGGCTGTGAACAAATAGTTTTAAACGACTTACTAATGATGGAGCAGGTTCTTTAACCTCGGATGTTCAAGGGCCTAATGCAACACAACAGGGAAAATTGTGGGATGGACATCAGGAGTGCAATACACATTGTTACATGGCATTTTCATCCCCTGTTCCTCCAGTCACCTAACATTTTCTGGTTTATTTTATAGTTTTCTCAGCAGAAGAGCCTAGTGGGGATGGAATATACAAACCTATGTGACAGTGATGACATTCAACATCAACCCACTTTCATGAGCATTTGCCCCTTCAAAAATAGTAATAAATGTAACGGAAAAACTTACTCTGATAGCCAGGAGAAACTTTGAGCTTCTCAGAGTAATGGACACAGGTATATCAACTGCTTCCAGCAGAATGTATGTGGGTTTTTAACAGACTATCATTTCAGCCCTCAATGTCTATAGTAATTTTACATTTTCCTGACTGATATCACCATAACTACAAACAGGGTCATGTCTTTATGTTGACAATTAGAGTGTGACATTCATAGGACAGCAGACAGCTGACATTGTGATGTTCTACATCTCCGAGCATATTAACAATCCCATTCCTGGTGGTCATGAGACTTAAGCCATCACTGGCAGTTTGTCAGTTCATGTGACTCTGACATGTTCCTGTCTGCTCTAAGTAGCAGTAGTGAAAACTGTCGCACATTTCTATAGTGAGCCAAAGTCCTTACATATTCAGAATGCCCTGGCCCTTACACATCCTCATTCTGTTTTTGTCTCCTACACCCATCATTTAACTCTGAGAACATGGGCTCCATGACTGACCCTGATCATGTTTAAAAAAAAGATCTTTGTTGAGGCTCCATTTTGTTGTCCTTATTGATTGTAAGCATTTTCCAATGCAGTTTGGGATGCATGGGCTGAGCATTGTTTTTGTGTAAAATAGTGGATAGATACTAGCCATGGCCTATTACATACCAGGTACTAAGGAGGATGGAATTCAGTTAGGGAAGATGGAGTTCTGATTCAAGGAAAGTTCAAGGACTGTCAAAGCAGTTGTAGGGCCTCTAAATGGCAGATCAGGCTCATGTCAGTTTCAGTTGGTTACTGGGACAGCCACCAGGATAGCATGGATATATAGCCCTAGGCCTCGGCTTTTCTTACCACTCTTGTGTAGTCTACACACAAGGATCAAGCTACCCCATAGTCTAAAGTCTTCTGAGCATTTCAGTTCTGGTAAGGGGAGACCCTGGGACAGCCAGTGCAGTAGAAGATCTTTAAGCCTGTGTTCACTGAACCCGGAGATTCTGAGGTTCATTCACAATGTTGATTTGAAGGGGAGAGTTTGGGAGAAAGGTGGGGATCTAGAAGACTCACTGAAAACTGGAAATGAGTAGTGTTCTCTGTTTGTCCTCTCAACAGAAGCCGGTGATCCCAGAGAAGTTAGCAACGCAGGTTAATTCAGAATCTTCAGTACTTAATATGAATCAGTGTACTACACAGGTGTTCAGGACTGACTCCTTGTTTGTAGCATGCAGGAGGGACAGGACAGCTGAAGGTGAAGAAAGACACACTGTCACTCCTTTGTGAGCAGGGAACACATGTCTGAAATGAGGCACAAACTCTCACGGTCTGAGTTGATGGATTCCTACTTAGATGGAAAAACCACTGTGTGTTCTCTGCGAGGAGGAGGAAACAAGGGAAGGATCTTCATTTGTCCTCATGGGGGGAATGATTTCACCAGGAGAACAACCTGAAGGGATGTACAGATTAATGAGTATTGCTGAGGTGTTTCCTTGGAGAGTGGTCCACAGGTTATGTACATTCATGCCTAGCTTGGATATTGTATTGGCTCAGGACCCCGTTACTACAAATTCTGAGGAAGGCCAGATTGGAAATATTCTTCCTTGAGAATTGTGGAGAAACATGTGGTAGATGGCTTACCTCCTCCTGGTCTGGACACAGACACTACATGTTGGGTAACTGCGCACACTGCCATCTGTAATTCCTGCATAGCTCCTACTTCTGCTCTTTCAGACCACAGCTGGAAATCTCCAGCCTGTGGCTCCTGATGTATAGGGTTCATCACTTTAAACACAAGGACATGTGGAAAAGATGGACAGGGAATCTTAAATATGCAGCACATAGTCTCCACTGTTATTACCCCACTGCACATCCCTCTCCCCATGGAGACTCCATTCTGTCTCTCCCATCCTCTCTAAATCCTCCCTCTTCAAATTGTCTCTTACTCCCAGTGTATCCCATGTTCTCATGCTCTCCAACTCAACTAAGTCACTCGAAATAGAAGCTGGGAATAGTGTGGGAAGGTGTTTTTGAAGTCAGATTTGAAAATGTCCTACCCACATAGAGAAACAAGTTATTGTGCCAAATGCAGTCACGAGATGACAGTTTGAAATACAAACAAAGATGAAATTAATACATGTAGAGGATGTGGGGCAAAGAGCACATATTCATTGTCAGTATTTGAAATTGTCTAGAAAACAGTGCATCTTAAGATGACTGTATTCTATGTGTGAAGCAAGTCCCAAAAGACAACCATCTCTTTCCGGTCTTATGTAAATCTGAGCTCTGTAGGAACCACAACATAAACAACAGGACATGAAGGACCTGGGACTGTATTCTCCTTGGATGTTCCACAGTGCATTGGGGCAGGGAATGATCACCTCTACTCTCACAGTCCAGAGTGTCCTGCCCAGAATCCTAGTTGGTTCAGCATCAGGATACCTGGCAGCCATGGACTCCCCATGAACTGGCAACAGTGAACAAGGTTCAATGGCCTAAATTGCAACCAAACAGGTTTTGACAAGTAAAGACAGCAATGGTGGGGCCGGACAAGACTATCCATGAAATTCAGCAAGGAAGTGGACTGCTTGCTTGTGTTGGATGAGGACAACTAGAAGCTCCTATCTAGAATGAGTAGCTGTCTGCAGTGCATCTACCATTAGTGTCCTTGAAGTAAAAGCTTTTCCTTCAAAATTCAAAATTAAAGTCATGTGACTGGTAACTGGACTGCAGGTGGAGATCCTGTGGAAAGGAGGTTAGTGCTACAAGTTAACACTCTGTGCTACATTTCCAATGATCTACCAGCTAGGACACACCTCCTTCAGTTCACTGTCTTTTATCTACAAAAGAATTGATGACAACACTTCTCACCTCTAGGTTCTATTCATAGGGGTCACAGACTCTTTTTTGTAGGTCACATTTGCAGTTAGCCCCCTGCTTCAAGTCCAGCCTGCTTGAATGTTCCTTCAGGTAAAACATGAACCTGTCAAGATGAAAAAGATCAGAATAGGAACAATTTCACCTCACATGTTTGGAGGAATTCACCATTGATGCTATACAGACCTTGAAGCCATGAACAGCAGTACACATGTGTGATTGCAGCACACAGCAGAAGAAGCAGGTGTGGATAAGTTTGAGTTTCAGATCTGTCTATTCTACATAGAGAGGATCAGGTTAGCCAGGACACATAGTGATATCCCTTGTAAAAACAAAATGTAAGTTGTGCATTCGGGAAATTTCCCTGTCTTCTTACCTGAATTTCAACCATTTCTCCTCCCTGGCATCATTCATCTGCAAGAGAAACAAGGCCTGAGCACAGGTGATTCCCACAAACTGAAAATCGCTCTCATGCAGTAAGCAAGCTGCAGCTTGTTCTGTGCACATGGAACTCACCAGATGCTCAAGATTCTACAAAGTATGTGACAGCAGGAGCTGCCTGTCATCCCTTAGGGAAGAAGCTCTGGCCAACAAATTCAATATGCACCAGGTTTGAGGGATCAGACAGTCAGAATAGAAGCTGCATGCCAAATTAAAGAAGAAGATAGCACCTCTCTTTTCACACCTCTGTAGTCTCTCATGTCACTGTTCTTCATTCAAGCAGGTCAATGGTTCCTTGCCCTCTGTGCTAGGGAAGCTGACCTAGGATGCCTCATGTGCTCCTTTTCTTCAGGACACCAAGACCAGACTTCTGAATCTCATCCTCTCCCAAAAACAGACTCTTACTGTACTCAATCTTACCTTCACGTGATGATTCACACAGATCAGGGCCTGGGAATCCAGGTTGAGTTCAGTTCCCCTCCAACATTCAGTGAGCAGCTCCCTACCTGAAGGTGTCCTGGAAAACGGCTCACACACCACACTCGCCACTGCTTCACACTGATCCTGTGGCTGTTGTCAAGGGTTGAAATGTGATCAAGGATTCCTTTTAATCATGACTCCTATAGACATCCTTGGTCATGTAGAAGTCATGGCTGCTGGGCTTTTTAAGGGAGAACTCAGAATTAGGCCTGGCAAATCCTACTTACCTTCCTTCTTAGGAGCAGATCAATTTGTTAATATAAGATCAAATGTAGGTTATAAATCCCTCCATAAGATGGAAAAATGATGT